>NC_089816.1:2601606-2901708 GCF_029633855.1 Hoplias malabaricus | reverse complement strand
TTCTCTCTCTCTCTCTCTCTCTCTCTCTCTCTCTCTCTCTCTCTGTCTGTCTGTCTTATATAAACACACACACATCCATACACACACTCACACACACTGGAACAGTGCTGCATTGATTGCTGGAGGTCCGCTGTGTGAGGAATCTCACCGCGAAGTGAACCCGGTAGAAAATTAGATGGAAAACATATACCTTGCATTGCATTCTCTCTCTCTCTCTCTCTCTCTCTCTCTCTCTCTCTCTGGTGACCGGGGGGTCCATTATAAAGCTGTGATGTAAGGCCAGGCTGGGGGGGTAGAAGGCTGAGACCTGTGAGCTGAAAATGAGATGGAAAACACATACAGCTCACTCTTTCTCCATAGAAAGCTGTGTGACCTGCAGGATCGGTGTGTGCCTGGAGTGACAATGACCAGCAGAATAACAAGTGTGTGAGGTGCGTCCTGTGGCCACTGCTCATTTCCATTGCGTTCAAAACCTCTACACACACACACACACAAACCCAGAGTGTGTGTGAGAGTAAGAGAGAATTAATGAGAGTGTGATTCTAAGTCAGTTCTTTGGTGTGTGACCCGCACTGGACAGCAGCTGTTCGTAACTGTGTTTACATTTGTTACGTTCTTGGATTTCGTTGATTTTGAGAAAAGGATTTTACTGTTTGTCACTGTGTGCCCAGAATGTTAACTAGAGAGATATGAAGCCCCACAGCACTGGACTATAGACAACATCGAACTGCGTTTTCTGGGCTGATTGAGCTCCAACCACAACCTTCATGATGATGATGTAGAGCGCTGTTTGTGATCCAGAAGCACTGATCCAGCGTCAGCACCTCAGTGACACTCTCAATGCAACCATCGGCCGTCTGCGTGTGGTGTGTGTGAATGTATCTGCGGCACATGATTATGCCCCGAAATACCTGCAGCTAAACATTATTTTAAGGAAAAAAGAAAGGGCCCTCAGTTGTATGTACAGTATGTGACAGGCTTTAATAAACTGTTGACTCTGCAGCATCCGATAAACCTAACTCTAACAGCACCATAAACAACACATTCCAAACTAGTTTAAAAGAAGCAGCTTGAAAATGCCATTTAAGAGCAGTTATAAAATGGGTGCACTTGGACAGCTCTGCGCTGTGATGCTTGGACGAGGTTTAATGTGTCTGTATCTGTATTGGTATGTGTATATGCATGTATATGTGTGTGTGTGTGCCTCATCAATCAGTGAGCAGCATGGCGTCCTCCCATCTCCTCAGAGCTGTGATTTACACTGAAGCGCCGCATCTTTGATCAGTGGAAACTTCACAAACTCTGAAGAGGGACGCTCGTTTTTGGCGCGCCTGCTTTTTCTTGGGCCCTGTTTGTAAAAAAAACAACAAAAAAAACCAAAGGCATGAAAGCCTTTTTCTCCCTCTCTCTTCCCTTCATCTCCTCGGAGAACGTTATTACACCAATGAATTGATGGCTTGTCACTTTTCCAGGCTTCGCGGACGGCTCGGCGGAGTAGTTAGGTAATGGCCCGCCTTGTAGAAATAAATAAGTGGAGGGAAAAAAAATAAAAATGAAATAAATAAATAAATAAAGTGGAGTACAGTAGAGTGAAAACACCTCATGCCCCGCTAAATAAATCAGATGTAGCTATGAATTGCCGTTCCTGGAGAGTGTGGTGAGAGAGTGATGTATTTTTCATGCTCAAACATCTGAAAATGATGTAGCAGTACCACGAAAGGAGAAAAGATCTCCCATTCTCTCACTCTCTCTCTCTCTCTCTCTCTCTCTCTCTCCCATTCTCTCTCCCATTCTCTTTCTCTCTCTCTCTTCTCTCTCTCTCTCTCTCTCTCTCCCATTCTCTCTCTCTCTCTCTCTCTCCCTCTCTCTCCCATTCTCTCTCACTCTCTCTCTCCATTCTCTCTCTCTCTCCCTCTCTCTCCCATTCTCTCTCTCTCTCTCTCTCTCTCTCTCTCCATTTCTCTCTCTCTCTCTCTCCCATTCTCTCTCCATCCTCCTTTCTTCTCTCTCTCTCTCTCTCTCTCTCTCTCTCTCTCTCTCTCTCTCTCCCTCTCTCTCCGCATTCTCTCTCTCCCTCTCTCTCTCCCATCTCTCTCTCTCCTCTCCCTCTCTCCCATTCTCTCTCCCATTCTCTCTCTCTCACTTCTCCCTCTCTCCCTCTCTCTACTGTATCTTTTAGATGTTCTTGAGTTTATAAAGCCTTTTAAGAGCAGAGATAAAGTATGTGGAACATAGACACCACCGTTCCACTTTTGACCCTTTCAGTGTGTTTTTGCATTTATAAAACGTACACTCAGTGCTGCAAGTCGTTATATATGAAATTGTAAGCAGTTTAGAAGCAGGTCTTATGTGTTCATCGTGTAATATACACAAGAAAACCATTCAAATTATGACCAACATAGATATAAGGTTTTGCCTGTGATTTATTTGACATTTTTACTTTATTTGAATGTAAACCCAGGCCCTGACTGTGCTTTTCTCTGTGTTCATGGATGAACATGGTTTCATTCCTCTCTACATATGTATATAATTACAGGAAACAAAGGCCCTTCTGGGTTGTGGAATTCCTTAAAAAGCTATTCTTGTTTGCTCTCATAGTGTAGCATCATCTCTACCATTCCACGTACAGTATTTTGTTGAATACACAGGAAGGTCTTGCTTTGATTTCCCTAAATCCATTCTGCGTGGTGTCCTTCTGCCGGCCTCCGCTGTGATTTCCATCGCCGATCGTTTGCTCTGTCGCCTGCGGGACCTTGTCATGGAGAACAATGGCGAAGCAGGGTGGCTCGTTGTGGAGAAGGAAATGCCGCTGGCACTGCTAAACAGCCCTCTGTTTGTCCCTGCGGTGAGATGCACCCCCCCCCCCCCCCTCGCCTACCCACTCCCTCTCCCAGGTACATCTGCCTGCCAAAAAACACCTGCCTCCAGGTGTTCCCGCTGCAAAACAATCAGGGATCAGGCCACAGCTCCAGTGATCACAGCTGAGAGGAACAATAGGAGCATCTCCTTTGTAATGATAACAGCCTTGCTGGAAAACAACCTGGTAAACACACTAATTACATTCACGAAAAACAACCTTGTTTCGCTTGGACGGGTAGACGAGCAGCGTCTTCTCTTCTTCAAGACGTCCCAGACACGAACCTGACATGAGACAGAGAGTTTATCAAGAGCAAAGTTGTCTCGTCTTATGAGTGAGTTGTTGTTTGTCTGAAGACAAAGAGAAAGTAATTATCTGATGTTTCTCAAACAGCCTGAGGGGACTGAGAGGATGCGCTAGCTTTGAATTGATGGAGTATTGTTTTTGGAGGAAATATAAATGTGTATGAAACTACTTAGAGCTCTGTAAAGTACATACAGAACACGCAGGAGCCTCGTGGTGAATACTCACCGAATTTTCCACCATTTAATCCAGGGGTATTTCATTAAAATTCATTAAGGTCAAGGCAGAGATTATAAAGCCACTCTAATAACCAGTGCCATTTCCTGTACATTGAAGGTGCCTAGTACTAAAATCGACATGTTATTTTATTCAAATTCAATAGGTTTCAACAATATCTGTCAGTTTTAACATGGAATTGAACAAATTATAAATAATATTACAACGAACTCAATGGAGCAGGATACTATGGGTAACATTTATATCACGATATATTTCTTTTTTCAGATTCTAATATCAGCATGAACAATACAAAGCCACATAAATCAGCCAAGAACATGACTTCACTGCTGAACATAAACGTTGGTTTTGTCAATATCGATATTTTTAAAATAACTTTAAAATTTAGTTCAATGAACTGATGGCAGCACCCTGTAATGAGCATCAATCCGTGAGACTGAAATAATACACGTTTCATGTTGTGATGCATATTGATATTAAATATAAATATAAATAACAAGTCTAATGACTTTCCTTTTTGTTGCAGTTGACTTTACTTTTGTCACACGTATACAGCGCCTTTCTAGTTACGCAAGGACACTTTACATTCAACACTGCTCCAAACACCATTCCATTCAAACACAACATCCAAACGTGCACAGCGTACTCTCGACCAGGAACGACCGTCCACCTGGAGGACTGCATCGGGCACTAGGGTTTCCCCCAATCCATATCTGTACACAACACACATTCACTCACACAAACAGACATTCATTGACATACACACTCTTTCACTCACACCACGACTGGTAATTCAGAACCCTAACCTCCATGATTTTGGAAACCGGAGCCCGCCGGAGGAGACCCACGCAGACACAGGGAGAACATGGACACTCCCCCCAGATAGGACTTGAACCCAAGAGGCGAACATGCTAACCACCAAGCCACCGTGCCGCCAAATATATGCCAAAATATGGCCGACTCGCCCTGCTTAACCAGCCAACTGATTGGCTCTGTAAACAAGCTCCATGTTGAGCATTATGTGAACTCCCATTCATATTCCACCCACTGACCGGTCTCCTTATTTTTAACGTATCTCATTTTACCGCACACAACACTGTCATCCTGAAAGTGCCCTGAAAGGGCTTTTATCGAATCCCTTGGGCTGTTTATTGGCCCACAGAACTGCCATGTCTGGAGCTCTGCCCTGTGTGTGTCATTCAGTCGAGTACAGATCTGATTGGCTGAGTAGTGTCGCGTTTAATATGTACACCAGTAAAAAAAAAAAAAACACTCAGTCCAAAATTAAATAATTCTCAGTAGGTTATCCATTATAGATCCAGGTCCAGAAAGGACAGCGTCTGGGTCCCTGCTTTCTGTGGTGACCCCTGATCTAGTCTGAGGCCATTCCTAAAGAATACAGACTGTTTCTGTAAAAAGAAGGAGAGTCAACTTCCCTTATGATATTATTCAACTCAGAAGAAATGTTAGTGGAGTTACTGTCCACAAACCTTTAGCTGTATGCATTACTTTCCTAGAAGTTTCAAAATAATCCATAGTCATTACTGGATAATAAGCCTCGTGTTTAACAACTGGAACATAAGGAAAGCATAGAAGCATCCACACTTATGAGGGGATCGTCGGCGGGCGTATTGCGGCATCGTCTTTTGCGAGACTGTAAAGAAAGTTAGAAATATGGATCACTTTGTGAAACGAGAAAGTGTGGTTATATAATCGGGGGTCTTCGGCAGTGGGCGTCTCGTGGCTGTATAATTGATGTGGAGGAGCTTTTGAAGTCTGGAGAGCGCGAGTGATCTGAGGAAGTGTACGCAGCTCGATGCCAATCTCACCCAGACTGCCGCACCCTGGCGTCCAGCTCCTCATCTCAGCTGCCCAGAAAACACTGATAAAGTTTGGTGGCATGAAAAAAAAAATTCCTTTTTCCATGTTTGGTTTAGTGCTAAAATCCAGGAGACGAGTTTGTGGTGTTGCTGCAAAAAATAAAGAAAAAGGGCTGAAAGTTTTGATTGAAGTGATAGAAATCAGCATTTGTGGATCTCACCTATAAATCTGCTTTGCGTTGTTGATTCTCTGCATTAATGTGAGTTGAATAAAGACTTTGGTGCCACTTGAAATCATTTTTAAAGAGTTTTTTTAACAGTGTAGTCCATTAACTGCGCCACTGATGAGGTTAGCTGAGCAGAGAAAGAACAGAGAGGGAGTAATTTGCCTAATGCTAATGAGGCAGGAACAGCAAAAAGCCCAGGTCAAGAGGCGGAAGACATGGTGGGGGGTTGAGGAGGAGGTTGGTCAGGGGCCCAACCCACAGTAATGAAGGCAATTGGCTGGTCATTTTGTGACTCAGTCAAGCATGAGCTGGACATATGTAGCTCTGCCCGGGTGCTTATCTCTCCAATAACAGGGAGTGCCGGGGGCAGCCAGGATTTTTATTTATTTGTTTGTTGTTGTTCCAGCCCACCCCTCATGGCGTCTGGAGCTACTTCATGAAACTTCATTCAACTTCTCGCTGCTGGGACAATGTTTGCTGATCCATGGCTTTGGCTGCGAGTTATGCTCGAGGTGCAGAATGAAGTCGTAATGTGCTCCATGCCTCATCCGTGCCCAGGTGTCGAAGAAAAAAAAAATGCATTACGGAGATTGTTTTCTTTTTATTCCCTTTTCAAATGAGACAGCAGGCCCTGGCCCATAGCAGAGGAATATAAATAGACTCCTGTGAGGTGGCAGGACTTTGATTCCATACATTCTGATGTGCTGCTTGTTGCCGCTTTGTTGATGGCTGGACCTGCATTTGCAGATGAAAGCAAGCCAGAGAAGGGACGAGAAGCTCGGCAGAATGAGCGTAGACCCACAGCCACGTAAAGAGCTTTCATTACAGGCAAAGAATACATAAACATCAGCTACACTACATCACACACTTACACTTGAACCTGCAGCATACAGTAAAGACGCATACCTGTAAACACACACTAATTGTCTCCTACTAATTTGTGAATTCAGCTACTTTAAAGGAACACTAGGTAAGATTTGTGATTTCCTACCCTCCTCCAAAGGTTACATATTGTAGTTTCCGCAGTGCTGAGCCCAGAGTAGCAATGACATAAGCTCTGTTCTCCCTATTACAGCTCAGTGAAGCATCATAATGACTTTGAAGCTGCAATTTGAAGGTAAAAATACTACCTTATGCTCCTTTAATGTGAACCCATTGGGCTTAACTTGTATAATTTCAATAAAATGATATACATTATGTAAACTATGACATATAATAAGGTGTTCTGGAGCAGCGTCTGGAGTTAGTGTTTGCAATCCAGAACTCATACTTCAACATCCATACCTGCCCTGTGCCTTCCCTCAGGTTAATGTGGTCGAGCGCTATCAAATCCTACAGGAACGTTCCAACATCTAGTGTAAAGAAGACTTCCCAGAAGTTCAGACGCTGTTACTGTTACTTCAAAAGGGGTCAGACTCCCTGTTAATAGTCTGCATTCAGACTGAAAGATGGCTGAGCCGTATACTGTATGTGCACACAGACAAATGGCTTCGGTGACCACTGATGTGATTTGGGTGGACAAGCAGATGTTGGTGTCTGTTTGATGCGGTAACGATGAGCAGCGTACACCTCTTCAAACTCCTCGGACGCATAATTATGGCCGTTAATGTTTTCCTATTTTGGTTTTCAATAATTAAAATGCATGCGGTTCACGGCTGCTTAAGTCACGATCAATTATTCATTAACAACATGTTAATTGCATCCACGGTGCTGAATATTTAACAAAATGCTAAATTAGTGGTGGAGAAGGAGAGTCATGGAAAATGGACAGAGATTTGAATTTCAAGAGGAGGACCAGGCTACAGGATGCTCATTAGACTAATGCATTAATTAATGGATTTATGAGCAAGTGATGGAGTAACTGAGTTACTCACTAACCCTGTGAGTGAGTGAGTGAGTGAGTGAGTGAGTGAGTGAGTGAGTGAGTGAGTGAGTGAGTGAGTGAGTGTCTCGCTCTTGGACTGAGTGACTGATCTGTGTGACTGAGTGACTCACTAATTGAGTGAGTGAGTGAGTGAGTCTCGCTCTTGGAGTGAGTGAGTGAGTGAGTGTCTTGCTCTCAGACTGAGTGACTGACTGATCGGTGTGACTGAGTGACTCACTAATGGACTGAGTGAGTGAATGAGTGAGTGAGTGAGTGAGTGTCTCGCTCTCGGACTCAGTAATTGACTGATTAGTGTGACTCAGTGACTCACTAATGTATGGAGTGAGTGAATGAGTGAGTGAAAGGCTAAGTTAGCTAGTGAATAACTGGCTGACTTATTGAAGGTATAGATGAAAGAGTAAAGGGTTAATGGATGAATGCTCACCGAAACTGATGAAAGGGTGAAAGCTAACAAGCTTTATTCTCTGCCACCCTTTTCTCCTGTCACCGTATTCTTTCTAATCATTTAATCGCTGTCTACTGTAGCCATCAATGCGCACAAAGACGGCAGACTCTTTTGTCCGGGGGCCCTTTGTGAGTGTGTGTGTGTGTGTGTGTGAGAGAGAGAGAGAGTGTGTGTGTGTGTGTTTGTTTTTATACAGATTCCAGGCCAATATTCCAGCTGTAAGTACATATTTAATACAAGCAACTCACTGCTGAAAAATAAAGTACTGATTTTATCGCATTAAGCATAATAAAGAATTCAAGAAGTAAGCCCAAAATAAGTGCTGAGGGCACTTCCTGTTTACCTGATATTTGCAAAAAAATATATTGTGGCTAGTTTGTTGTTGTATAAACTTTATATCGTAATAAACCGAGAATGGAAACTTTGGAAATTTTTATTTTAAATTGAATCTTGCTGTGTTTAAAACTATGTACCAGCCCTAGTAAATACATGTGATCTCCCTGGTAACTACTCCCTAGGGGCAGCCTTGGCCTAATGGTTAGAGACCGGGCTTGGTACCAGGTTGGCGGTTCAATCCCCAGGACCGGCAGGAACATCCATGGCTGAAGTGCCCTTGAGCAAGGCACTGAACTCCCAAATGCTCCCCAGGCACCGGGGATGGCTGCCCGCCGCTCTGGGTGTGTTCACAGCCCCTAGTGCACTAGTGTGTGTGTGTGTGTGTTCACTGCCACAGATGCGTTAAATGCACACATTTCATTGTATGTTGTATGTACGTTGAATGTCTTCATTGTTGTAAAAAAATTCTCTCTCTCACACTCTCTCTCTCTCTCTATATATATATATATATACGTATATATGACAATTGTCCTCACACTGTAACAAAAAAAAGTATATATGCTTATCTGTGTGTGTACAATCAAGCTTGATGTCCCTCTGTGGCATAATTCAGGAGAATATGATGTGAACAGGAGCTCATAACCCCATTATATTAAAGCAAGCTTAGCTTCTGTTCCATTCTAGAGCAGCTGGAGTCACTGTATATTTTGCTCCACATCAGAGGAGAGGGGAGAAGGAGGGATAGAGGGACAGAGGGATAGAGGGAAGCTGGGGCAGGTGGATGGATGTGGACAGTGCTCTGACAGTGTCTGGACGCTGACATTTCTCTGCTTGGATAACCATCGCCCCTCTGCCCCTCCAGCCATGGAGGGGGGTAATGTCAGCTGTCAATCAAGCAGGCCCTAGCTGAGCCTAGCTCTGTCTGACAGGCACACAAAGAGGTGACCTCTGACCCCTGCTCCGTTTCCCCTCTTTCTAACCCCACCCTCGTCCAGTTTGTGGCCCATTCTGAGCCAGAGGAGCTGAGCCATCACTTTTCTACGGAGCACAAAGCACAAAGTAGAGCACAGGTGGTTTACTATATAGACCTCGCTCTTCTCTTACTGCGCAGAGATCCTATGGCCATACTGTGTGACGTCCACACACCTGGCCTCTCGTACTGCTGCTGGCTTCGCCGTTCTACATTGAGAATGTATGTGCACGTGTGGTCATATGGATGCAGCACAAATCCTGCTTATAGTCACGCTTTTCTCTCTCTATTTTTCTCTTGTCTCCTCCTTGCATCTGCAATGCCTTGACGTGTGTGTTAATATTCACAGAACCTAACGGCAAAGACAACTGAGAGTAATTGTACACAAAGAAACAGAAAAGGAAACAGCAGATCTAAACACCACAGCCACATTTACAGTCAATACTTACAAACTGCACCCTTGTCTATATCGACAAAATAAGCAATTTCACAATTAAGCTGTGGTAAGGTTTAAAATGACGCTGGTAAATACATTATTCAGTTGGCCAACAACATTAATGTCAAACCTCACTAAGTTGAACCTGTTGAGATGTGTTATAAACCATTTTATAATCATTTTTAAAACATTTTCAAGCCATAATTTTGAATATAATCAAATTAATTATCTATAATATAATCAATAATTTTCACAACAGCATAAAAAAACAGAAAAGGAAATTCGTTCACTCATTGTTTGTAACCACTTATCCAATTCAGGGTCATGGTGGGTCCGGAGCCTACCCAGAATCTCTGGGTGCAAGGGAGGAACACACCCTGGAGGGGGCGCCAGTCCTTCACAGGGTGACACATTCACTCACTCCTGCAGACACTTTTGAGTCACCAATGTATGTTTTTTGACATACTGGAGCACCCAGTGGAAACCCAAACAGGGAGAACACACCACACAGACAGTCACCCGGAGGAAACCCACGCAGACACAGGGAGAACACACCACACTCCTCACAGACAGTCACCCGGAGGAAACCCACGCAGACACAGGGAGAACACACCACACTCCTCACAGACAATCACCCGGCGGAAACCCACGCAGACACAGAGAGAACACACCACACTCCTCACAGACAGTCACCCGGAGGAAACCCACGCAGACACAGAGAGAACACACCACACTCCTCACAGACAGTCACCCGGAGGAAACCCACGCAGACACAGGGAGAACACACCACACTCCTCACAGACAGTCACCCGGAGCGGGACTCGAACCCACAACCTCCAGGTCCCTGGGGCTGTGTGACTGCGACACTACCTGCTGTGCCACCGCGCCGCCCCCACAAAGGAAGTAAAATATTAAAAAATATTAAATATTATATGATATATAAAATAATATATTTCTGGTGTGACTTATAATTGTAAGTCAAAATTCTAACATTCTCCTGCTCCTTTGGTAAAGAGTTGTATTGTATTAACATATTATCACATTACTCAAAAAAAAAAAAAACCTAAAGTAATCTTAATTACTTGATTCTTAATTAAAAACATAATTTAAAAAATGGCAAGCAAGAAGAAGTTATATATCAATGCATTTGTTATGAGCTTTATCAAGGAAAAAGAGCTGTGAAAACATATGCATTGATTAGTTCTTTTCTTGGGGATAATATTGTATCCAGAGTGTGAGTTTTGGTTCAGAGGATTTAAATACGGTGAAGTCATGAACACAGGGTATTGATACTTACATTTGGTAATTAAAAAAGTTATGGCAGTGGTCACAGTTACAAAAGACAACCCATAGATCTACCACAAAGAAAACAAGACAAAGATGATTGAGATGTCAAGGGGGCGGAGCCAGAATGTTCCAAAACACAATTCCCCAGAGGGGGATTTTGTGTCAGTGTGGTAGACTCAGCGCTGGTGTTTCTGAGTCTCGGGTGACACCGCTGTCTCTCTCTCTTTTGTCTCACTGTCTTTGTTGTGCCAAACAGCTCTAGTGCAGGCTCTTCCACCAGAGAGCAGGAAGACAGGATGTTCTGAGGGTGCCATAATGAAACAGGAAGACCCTTTTTGGTGGCAAAATAGAGAGAGGGAGAGAATGAAAGACGTCACCCAGAGTTACCCATCAGCCCCGCTGGCCTTGAGCGGAGGCTCTGCAGAGTGGCAGGAAACAGGGCAGCGGTGAAACTCTCACACACACTGACCCCTCACCTCCCTGAGTCAGGACTAACTGCTGCTGACAAAGAGCTAAAACCCCGTTATTTGTGGATATTTGGTGTGTAGAAAGACAGGAATGTGCCCTCTATTTTGAGCCATCCTTTTAACCCCTTCAGAACTAGGTTAGGCACTGATGTTAGATAGAGCACCATCACTTCAGAGAACACACAGCCCGATGGTAGGGGGCTTCTGACCCCTGTATGACACTGGCATTGGGCGTGGTGACCTTAGGATTCATATGCATGGTCCAGAGCATTTTTCCATGATTACGTAAGAGTAATGTCTATGTCCCCAGTGGGTATCCCTTTATGTAGGGGTTATATGTAGTGTACGTTTTTCCATTCGATTTCCTTTAAAATAAAGGACAAACTGCTCATAAATAAATAAATAAATAAAAAATGGCAGCAAGCCAGCACTTCCTGATGCTAAATGACTCTGAGACATGTGTCCTCCTGAAGTGAGACGAGGACGAGGTGAGGAGGGGAGACCTCTGGACATGTCAGAGCATAGGAGTGACAGATGGAGACAAAGACAAAGAGAAAGTGGAATAGAGGGAGAGGGAAAGAGAGATGGAGAGAGAGAGAGAGAGGAGAGAAGTGCCCTGCTGTGTCCTTCTGTCCTGTTCACGCTGAGCACTGCTCCAACACCGAAAACAGCAGGGCCCTAATCTGTGTGTGTGTGTGTGTGTGTGGTTGTCACTCAGTCCACAGGGGACCTAGACCTGAGGTGGGAGGGTCAAAGGTTATGGCAGTGTGCTGCTGGGGGGTTGTGATGGGTGCCACGCTCAAATCAACTCAACTTTACTAAAAGGAGGCCTTAACGCCATGCCACTATGACATTACAGTGTTTCTGAAGTGGTTAACCAGTGAAATACATTTTTATTCCCCTCCTGTCTTCATTAACAAGGTCTTCTCTTCTGAAAGGCTAGTAGCTATGGATCACAAGCACATCCCAAAGGCATTAGATAGAGCACTACTTGCTCCAGAGAATTCAGGGCCCAGTGTTTGACTGACTTTCACTTTCCTTGCCCACACTTGGCATTGAACTCATTCTGAGCATGTGCAGTGCTTTTCTACAAGCGGTGTGTACACAATTAAACATTGGCAAACAATTGGCACATAGTAGATGTCATCCCATACATTATATTAGGGATTAATGTATCAATGTACCATAGCCAATCTGTTTTTGTCAAGCCACGGGAGGAGGTGAATAGAGGTGGGTTGGGAGGGGGTTCCTGGCATTTTTGGGTGTGTCGAGTCCAGCTCCACTGCCTTTGTTTTGACCCCGGGCATCGCAAAGCTGTTTCCAATTAGGCCTGGGATCGGGTGGCGTGTATTTTTATGCGTTATATGGGATAGTAATTGACTATAACTGCAGCCTCCTAACGTTAACCAGGTGTGCCAGTTGAGTGTGCAAGATTAGCCCTGAGGTCCTTCAGACCCTGTGTGTGTGGCTTGTGTGTATGTATGTGTGTCTGATGAGTCATGCCATTGTTAAATGTTGCATTCTGACTGGACGCTGTAGGAGCTGTAGGGAGATTGGCCGTGACTTATTGCCAGGCTCTTACAGCAGTGGGCTGCAATAATGCACATGTGGCAGGGTGTGTGTGTGTGTGTGTGTGTGTGAGTGAGTTCAGGAGCCCACTACCACTCTGCTGTTACTCTTTACGAGCCATGGCTAAGCTGCTGCTTTATATTTGTGTTAGTCATGCTCTCCTACCGAGGACTACAGTTTTCCAGGCCACACGTCGAGGCTCAGCAGAAAAAGCAGTAACAACACGGCACGCACCCACCTGTAAACTGCAAGCTGGAGATGGCTGTTACTACTAGCTCTCAAAATCCCCCCCAACACCTCTACGCACACACAAACACACACCTTCAAAATGGACCCTTCCACAAGTCCTGAATATATTCCAAAAAATAAGGCCAGTGACACGTAAAGAAAAGAGCATCAATCTATATCTCATTTTTTATATACGTTACATTTATATTACACAATTAACACTTTGTAAGTTACAGTATTTGGAGTTTTGCATCTCCTCTTTTGTCAAACAGGACAAAAACTAAAGGATTGCTTTTTCTTTCCACAAAACAAGGCCCAGTGTTAAAGGTGAAGTTCATGATTTTAATCCAGTGTAACGTTTATAAAATGCAGAGAATCTTTCCCAACATGTTTGGTGTTCGTACACAGCCCAGTCTCAGTAAATAGGAAACAACTTAAGTGCCTCTGTCTTTAACGGCTCAGGAGCTCTCACCCTCCATTGCCTGCTCAGCCACGGCCGAGAAACGACATCTGGAGGCATTTGGACAACTGAGCCTTGAAAAGCATGAAAAAGAGATGAGGATGTTGCTCTATTGCTGCTGCGTTTGTTGGTAATGTTGACTTACTTGTGCTGTTACACTTACATTACTTAAGGAGGAACTGACTGCAGTTTCAGGAGACAGCTGACCGCATGAATGTAAACACCCACCGGCAGTGCTACAAAACTAGACAACTCTAGTCATGAATGAGTTTCTGTGTTAATTCAAACAGAGACTTAGGACTCGCAGGCAATTTAAACTACAACCACGAACGAGCTACGGTCAGTGTCTTACTTAAACATACCGTCCCATCTGTATTCACCAGTTACCAGATGTAGGGCAAATTATTCCTGGTGTTAGGGTCTAAATTACATTTATAAATAAATAAATAAATAAATAATACTCGATAACGTGAGAATAGGCCCCAAAATTCTGCCATCTCAAAGAGGCATTGATTTTGCCACCTCTTCTGTGCTCATAGTGAGTCGTATGACAACTCAGATGACATAAATATCAATAGCATTGCCCCAAGATCATAGAAAGGCCTCTAAGGGCTGGTTGAAGTGCCACTCGGAGAGAGAGAGAGAGAGAGAGAGAGAGAGAGAGAGAGAGAGAGAGAGAGAGAGAGAGAGAAACACACCCAGGTTATCTCCTGCATCTATCCCTTCAACTTGAAAGATTCTGGACAAAAGAGAGAGAAAAAAGCAGGGGAAAAGAAAGAGGGCATTGTGTTGAGGAAGAGCTCTCGGGTTCTGGGCCGTGCTGCTGATGACACCCAGGAATAAACACATTAAGCAGAACACCGGAACGCTGCGCTGTCACTTTCAACTACCTCAGTACTGTCACTTCATTAGGATCCTCCACTTTGATGCTGGAGCAGGAGTGAAAGATGGGGGCGTACACAGAGTGAAAGGGAGGAAACAGAAAGAGGGGAATGAAGGAGTTGAGGTAAGAGTGAGGGACAGGATGGAGGTGATGGATGGCAGTGAGCTGTAATGGCTCCAATTTGGGATACTTTCAGGAAAAGGACATTATTTATTTATTTATTTATTTGTGCCCAATCTGGCAAATGATCCAGCTACAATTGTTGGTGTTATTCAATAATCCAGCGCTCTCGTTGATCATCCTCTCTAATGTGCTTTTTGGCCATTTGACAGTTGTGGGGGGACCGCAGTGATGGGTGGGAGTGTGCATGTGGATGTGTGTGTGTGTGTGTGTGTGTGTGTTCGGTAGGTTATTTATTTAATGATACAATGATGTGATGCATGTTATATGATTGTTAAAATGAAGCTGGGGGTTGAGAGAGAGAGAGAGAGAGAGAGCATCTCTGCCAGCGATGGAATGCATGCTCCGATTCTTTGCTAATTAAAGCAGCAACTTCAGAAATGCATTAATAACCCTTAATTAGGGGGATGCTATTTTCAACATAATTCGCTAATTAGTCGGAGAGATCGCGCCGTGGCTGTGCCTAATTACTGGTGGGTTGGACGGAAACTTGTGAATCGAGTGAAAATCACACCATTACGAGGTCCAGCAGTGTGGCCCACGACCAGCCACAAACTCTTAATGATGGCTGGCCCTTTTAAGAGGGGTCACTTGCCCCTTTAGTAACATATCATTCACATTCTGTGAAAACTACCCACCCCCAACTATTGTATGGCAGACGGAAACAAAGTGTTCTTGCTCAGAGAGGCATGTAATCGCTCGGTATCTGCCCATTGCTTTCTATTATACACTTCACGATCATATAGTTTCATGTTTGTGGACAGCTGCTCATAAAAAGTCATAGCCTCTATTTAGGAAGCTTTTTGTTTTATTATTTTTAGGAAGGCTTCACGTTAGATGTTGTGAAGTGTTCTCCCTGTGTCTGCATGGGTTTCCTCCTAGTGCTCTGGTTTCCTCTGTGTTTTGTATAGTCAAATATGTCTGTGAGTGTGTGATGTCCGTGATGGCCCCATCCAGGGTGAACATCTGCCTTGCATCCAGTGATACTGAGTAGGCTTCATTCAGAATGAATGAATTGCTATGAGGATTTGATGGCAGCCACAAGAGCATTGGCCAACACAGAACCCAATACAGGAGGTCTTTATACTCCTAGAGCCCACACAGATTAGGTAAAGTGTGTTGTTTAAAGCAAGGGATCTATAATAATATTCTTCAAATATAGTGTACGAGTTTTAAAACTGAACATGTTTTCTGTTTTAAATAGCGGCTATGGAGGCTTTTTTTTCTTCTGGACATCAGACAGACATCTCCACAATTGTCATATATTCTCTTAACATTGGAGACTGAAGTTCCCACAAAGGAATGACCACATGGGGCCAAATACAAACAAAAACACAAAGGGTCTTATCTGGTTTCCTCTTGACCCCCCCCCCCCCCTTCCACACACACACACACACACACACACACACACACACACCTCCCCAGTGCAGTAGAGGGCGTGTGTGTGTGTGTGTGTGTGTGTGTGTGTGTGTGTATTAGGATGGGGGTGGTATCACTGAGAGCAGGTGGAAATGCATCTCACCCCTCAGTGTGTCCCACTTCCTACAGTGTGACCTCCAGAGCCCACAGCTGCATTGCTACAGGGCCTTTCCTCAGTGTGTGTGTGTGTGTGTGTGTGTGTGTGTGTGTGTAGTATCCGATGACAGATGCTGGTAAAGCCGGTGCGTTTCCCTGGTTCTCGGCCCTGGTCAAGGCCTCTGAATTATTCATGCCTGAATCTGGGGGTTGCTGCAGAGGCTCTAACTGGGCTGTTATTTTTGTTGTTATTGACTTTCTTTTTAAATGAATTTCCTCTGATTGCCTGGGGGAGAAATCTTTAATATTCTCCACAATTAAAGGAAGTGAAACAGCGCTCATATCCTCGATTTTCTGTCCTCCGCGTCGATGAATTAGCAAAAAAGTTTCATGTGTTGTGAAGCTATCTATGAAGCCATACGTCTTTAGCCTGTTTTTTTTTTTTTTTGTAACAAACTAAACTTCAGATTGAATTCCAACTTTATTAGTGCAGGGAGGTGACAACAGTTGAACCTAAATGTAGTTAGCACACAAAGTAAACACAGAAATGCATAAACACAGTCTCACAGTACACACAGAGGCTAAATGAAGGGGGGATAATCTTGTAAAGGATGGAGTACGTATTTAGCATCAAATACAAAGTATAAAAACATCCCCTTTACTTACAAACACACACACATTTACACATTTATACATTTCTCAACATTAATCTGGAAAAATATGTTTTCTTTTGGTTCCGTTTTGCCTCAAAACTCCTGCTTGATTTTTAAAGCATTAAGATAACAAGCGTTTTTAAAAGTATTTAACGTAACAAGAGTTTACCCTCAGAAAACCAACACGTCCTTCACCCTCCTTCAACGTCGAACTGAAGTGTGGAGCGAGTCTCGGTAATAGATCGGAAGCACAACTAGAAGCAAAGGAGGGAAAAAGAAGTACTGCAGATTAATGCATTCACAATATCTGTTTAAGGCTGTTTACGTCTGAGACCTCATTTTATCTGCTGTGTGCTACTCCCTCCTTGATTTACTGTCGGAGATCTGTAACGGCAGCGCTGGTGCTGGGGAAGTCATAGCGCTGTTTCAGGAATTCCTGTTTGGGCTTTTGATTCCCACTGTAAGTGTGTGTATGTCGGGGGTGGGGGGGGTTGGGTGAGGTGTGGGAGGGGTGAAAGAGGTGAAGTGTGTCTCTGCAGCAGGGAAGAATGGGGGATGGAGGCAGGGATGGACGAGGTCTGTGGGTTAAGAGGAGAAGGGGCAGTGGGCTGGACGCTGTGTAATTGGAGGTTGGGATGTAGAAGTGCTTCTGAAAGACCCTTGTTACCCTCCTCAGGCTGAGGGGTCATAGGTCATTTATATGAATGTAGATGTGCTGGAACACTGAAGTGTGGGATGGACAAAGATTCCTTGTGTGTGTGTGTGTGTGTGTGTGTGTTACATTGCTGTGAGCGTCTCCTTATTTGTGAATGCAATTAAAGTCGATGTCTTACAGCAGTCATATTTACATATATTTAATTTGTACTAATTCTTTTCTTTTCTCTTCTTTTCCCTCATGCTCCTCCTCCTCGGTGCTTCTGAAAACAGGTAAATGTGTTTATTGTTCTGTTTTGACACCTAGTCATTTCCAAAAGACCTCCTTTATTCATAGTCGAAGTTTTTAATTCATTAATTACTCAATGAATTTACCTTTTTCATTTTCAGTGGAAGTCAATGTAAATGTTCAATGCTGTGTCGTGTAGTAGATTGGTAATCGCCAAAAAAAAGGGATGTACGTGTTTTTCTTTGGACATTGATGATGACCACACATGCACACACACACACACACACATACACATACAAACACACACAAACAAACACACACACACACAGACACACACACAAACAAACACACACAAACAAACACACACACACAAACAAACACACACACACACACACAAACAAACACACACACAAACAAACACACACACACACACAAACACACAAACAAACACACACACACAAACAAACACACACAAACAAACACACACAAACAAACACACACACACAAACAAACAAACACACACACACACACACAAACACACACACACACAAACAAACACACACACAAACAAACACACACACACAAACACACACACACAAACAAACACACACACAAACAAACAAACAAACACACACACACAAACACACACAGACACACACACAAACAAACACACACACACACACAAACACACAAACAAACACACACACACACACAAACACACACACACACAAACAAACAAACACACACACACACACACAAACAAACACACACACACAAACAAACACACACACACACACACAAACAAACACACACACACAAACAAACACACACACACACAAACACACACACACAAACAAACACACACACACACAAACACACACAAACAAACACACACACACACACAAACAAACAAACAAACACACACACACACACACAAACAAACACACACAAACAAACACACAAACACAAACACACACACAAACACAAACACAAACAAACAAACACACACACACACAAACACACACACACACACACAAACAAACACAAACAAACACACACACACAAACACACACACACACACACAAACAAACACAAACAAACAAACACACACAAACAAACACACACAAACAAACAAACAAACACACACAAACAAACACACACACACACACACACACACATGTGCTAAATGTTATATAATTAAGGTTGTGTTTTCTGCTTCTCCCAATCCATATAATCCCAAACACATTCTGTAATACTGAGGGATGTTGAAAGAGTGGAGCTTTATCTCTGAAAGCTTTACGTGTTGTTTATCTGATGGAGAGGGTTTTACTGTGACAGCAGGGTCTTACGAGGTTGTTCGAAGGAGTCCCATTTCCTCAGTCTCCATTTTTGGGAACTGTATTTTTTTCTTCCCCATTATTTTCTTTCACTTTTCCTTTTGCAACTGGATCATCGTACGTCCCTCCAGCGTGGCTCGTAGATAATGGCCCTTTTGAAAGGAGACTGAATAAATGTTGGGTGACTCATGTGTTGTCTTTTAGCGCTCTATATTTTGGACGTTAATTTGTGTCTGTATGGGCTTAGATTGTAATGATGCGCACGCGGACTGTCTTCACTGTTCTTGGTTCAGTTCGGTGCAGCTTCTTTCATTCTGTCCACAACTATCTCAGATTCATTCCCATTAACCTTCCTTCTTCTACCAGCTCTCTCTCTCTCTCTCTCTCTCTCACGGAAAGACCTTTACTTATCATGGCTAATGACTTCCAAATACTTCATCAGCATGTGGCCTTAACCTTGCTGTTGTTTCCAAACACCGTAACTGCTCTAATTAACTGCTCCCCCTCCTTCTGTTTCAGTTACCCTGAAACACACACACACACATACACACACACACACACACACAATACGAACATGAAAACACTCTCCTTTTATGGTTTTCTTCATTGAACAGAGGATATATCATCTTCCGCGTGTGAAACATTTATGAAGTGTAGACTACAAGAAAAATACCCCAAAATGACTAGTATTTCATCTATTTACATTAAACACATTACAGTTAGTGAATTAACACATTCATTTTGGGGTCAGGGGCTCCTGCCAACCCACAAACAGTGAAATAAACAACCCACTCAGTTACCTTAGGTCTGTCTAAGTCAGGAGACATGGGATCATTTATTTATTTATTTATTTTTTGCTGCAGACGTTCTAAAGGTGTCCGGCCCCTCATCTGATCTCCGATCACAGCATTGACCCTTGTTAATGTGAGAGCGCAAAGAGGAAGTTAAATGGAGTGAAACAAACAAAGAATGCATGTACATATAAAAGTACTGAGCGAAAAAAAAGCAAAACTGAGAACGAAGAAGAAAGAGAACTCAGCTAAAACACTGAAAGCTAGAGATTCATCTGTTCCTCACTCCTCACTCCTGGGCTCTCGCGCTGAACTGAGCTGTGGCTCACTGTCACTGATCTGAACAGGGCTGGGTCCTGAGTTGTTTGATCCTTGTGGGTTTTTTGACACCGGGGTGAGGTGTTAGACAGTAACCGTATGCCCTTTAACTATTTCTTTCAGCTAATGCTGAGATTATTCTCAGTACTGTCACTTTTACAATATAGTAATACAGTCATTTCCAGTTTGAAATTGAAGTTTATTTTTAAAACACGTTGTGTACACAAAGGCTTTTCAAATTCTTAGAATAACTGAAAGCGAATGTGATTTTAATAAATGAGGAATAAGGTCTGGAAAGTGTAAAATAATACAATGCATTGCTTTCTGGCTGTTGTTTATTTAAAAAAAATAGATTTATAATAAAATGAAATAATTAAAACACAAGAGGACCATCAATGCAGCGATGTCAGAGTCCTGGTGTGACTCTTCGCTTGTTAAATTGCTTACACTGGTCTTTAGTCAAGGACTCGTGTATATGCTCCGCCTTAAAACTCACTCTGTGGCCTCAGCACATTTCCTCGGCGAAGCTTTATTCACTCTGCACTTACACACTGCTGCAAGCTGTCAGCTAGTTACAGGGGAGAGGACAAAAACACTCCTCCTTTGTGTTTTCATTTACATATCTAATTTTTGATCTTGTACCCACTTTCTGGCCTCCTTAAGTTATCAGAGGTGTGTGTTTATATATGTGTGTGTGTGTGTGTGTGTGTGTGTGTCAGGAGGAGCAAGAGTGGCTGACAGGTTCAAGGATTCTCTTTCTGCTGGATAAACAGATCTCAAGGTTCAGCCCTTTTTAAATCAAGGAGTCCTGCTGAGGGCCAAGCTGACCTCATAAGTTTATTAATCACTTTTTTTTATTAATTATTCAGCATGGGTTTTCTGATGTCTGACCTGCCCAAAGACCCCCAGTTCCCTCCCCCACTGCACATCACACACACACACATATCCGCTCCCTGCCAGGGACCCTCCGAATCCTAACAGTCCGCCGAACTTGATAAGTGTGCCATCATCTCGTTAATCAAATTAGTTATAAACCGAAATTGACAGTTTTCATTAATTATAAAGGATTATTCTAATTGCGATTCAAATTTATTCATTTAGAACAGACGGCATTCGGTAATATTTCAGCACATTTGCATATTAAATGGAGAGGGTGGTTGATTAAGTATGGTAATGTATGCGGCGAGCCTTATTTAGTCCCTGCCGGGCCATATGCGGCGTGGTGGCTGGGGCAGGTGAAGGCTCCAGAACGTGTTTAATTTGTTTGACAAACTCGGAGGGGGACACAATACGTCCTCCGGCTCCCTGCGCTCCCCTCACCCCTGTGACTCACACCTCACTGGACGCACCTTACCTTTACCTTTAGCTTCCGCTCTAGCACTGAGCTCCGGCCTGGTTCCTCAGTTTTTTTTGTCCAGCATTTACACACCACTTCTAATAAATGATTGAGTTGCAGAACAATTCACACTGGATTAGGAACAGCTACCTCATTGTCCAGTTCTACAATTACAGACTTTCTTATCCCCTTGTCACCCTGCTCCTCGGTGGTCAGGACCCCCACAGCGCTGATGTGTTGCCCTGGTACGAGTGGATCAGACACAGCAGTGCCGCTGAAGTTTTTAAATGTTGTGTCCACTCTGTGAGACACTCCTCCCTCGTTGGTCCACCTAGTAGATGTAAAGTCAGAGACAGTAGCTCATTTGTCGTCCTCTAATCCTTCATCAGTGACACAGGACGCTGTCGGCTGGATGTTTTTGGTCGGTGGACTGTTCTCAGACCAGACACTTTAGGGGTTTAAAAACTCCAGCAGCACTGCTGTGTCTGATCCACTAGTGCTAGCACAACACACACTAAAGCACTACAAAAAGTACAACAAAAGCCCTATTAACATGCTACATTTCAGAAGGAATTGGGAATGGCCCCAAACTTTTAAGATTTAAATAAACCTGTGATCAGAAATGCAAATGCAAATTACAGATCTACATCTGTTGTGTTTCCTTGTATTTGAAAGGAAGGATATTCTGAATGTCCTCTAACTTGTGCTCTTTGTATGCTCCGGTAGATCGGTGTAACTTTAAAAGAACTGCTTTAAAGAACAGTGAAGTCTGTTATGAATGTACAGTTCCACAGGTTAACTCACACCCATTCATTCCACACTCATCCTCACGGCCACATTCATCCTGCTGTTGCCTAATGATCATCATAAGGCTGAGGTTTAAAGCTCTGGAGCTCGCAGCTCAGAGCCAGCGCAAAGGGCATCGCTTTGGTGTGATTTAAAACAATGCTTATGGTCGATATAAATAAAGAAAGGATAAAATGAGGGCATCCATCTACATAAGAACATACACAATATGCCCTTGTTTGCTCGCGAGCTTTTATCAAGTTAAATATAGCTGGCAGTGTGGCTTATAATTTAGTGTATGCTCACTGAACATGAGTGTTTATACATCATTCCCAAGCAATGAAAAACTGCATTCTCCATATTCCACTGGTTCGATAAGAACACAATAGAGCAGATTTTACGCAGCTGGTTCTTTTGTTAGCCAGGTCCCATAGCAATAAAACATTATTAGATTCCTCTGCAGAGGTCAGACCCTTTCCTAGGTCAGTTAGTGACCCTGCACCTTTTTACCAGTTGTCTCTACTGATAGCCTGGGGCAAGGCTAGTTTCTGGTCATTTAATCCTGCCGAGTGGACCTGGAATGAATTAGCTGTAATTAGTAAAGGCCTCGCAATGTTTACATGTGTCCTAAATGATACTGCATGAGAAGATCCGTGTAATGTGCATGTAGACGTCGTATTAAGCTTTATCAGTCCAGTAGTTACTAGATAACTATCTGCTTATTACAGTATGATTACAGTAAAGATAATCTGGACAAAGATAAACATATTCTAGAGTACGTTTGTGTGATTATATAATCATTCTATTTTTCCACATTTATTTGCATCATTCAAACAATTGATGTGTGCATTATTATACCCTTATTATATACCCTAGGTGGCCTATAGCGGAAGCCATTAGAATAATGAATAACTGACTGCTTATTACTGTGATATTAACTACAGTGAGTTCCTGTTCACACATATTATTCAGTCATTCATTCATCCATCGTCTGTAAATGCAGATCAAATTCAGGGTTGCGTTGGGTCCGGACCCTACCTGGAATCACTGGGGACAATGCAGGAACACACCCTGTCCTGGAAGGGGCGCCAGTCCACTCATAATTCCTCAATAACATAGCAATAAATTCTTTTAGATTTGGTTCAGCTGTGATGGCTAACTACCAACTACTAGCTTGATAAAGATTAATCATAATAGGAATAGCATTGAATAGCATTAGACTCACCATGGTTACTATTTAATAAATCCATAATAAGCAGTGTGTTATCATAAGTCTTAACATTTGGGGATGAGCATTCTGGAGATTAGGAGTTGTAGGCAAGTAATTTGTTGACATGTATGGGGCAGTCCTCCAGCGTTTATGCTCACATTTTGCAGGCCATGTTGGGACACCCATCTAGAAAAGGCCTGATTTGGGGCAATTGTCATAGCTCCGTCTGCCTCAGATTTATGGGGGTCGCTTTAGGGAGGAAGTGTTTCAATCAGCCGTGGCTGCCAAGCATGTCCATCACCTCGACAGCCCTTTATTTACGACTGCATAAGGGCTAAATCTCGTGCTGCGCACATGCGCGCACACACACACACACACACACAAACACGTATACACACCACCCACTCTCAGCCTAACATTGCTCATTCCACACAGTCACGTTTTCTCTGCTTCAGTCATATTGTTTTATGAGCCCTGGCCCTGTCTCTTCATTATGACTGTGTTCAGGCCACTCCCCTTTCCAATGGCTCCATTTCACCTCTCTGCTTAACCCTCAGGAACACGCTCTTCTCTAAACCTTTACACGAAATCCCTGAAGCTCTGCAGTTAGGGACGAATTAAGGGACGGAAATCACTGAAATGGCCTGTGTGAATTTTGAATGAATGTTCCATATTGAGGGGAATGGTGGAAGCTGCTTAAAGGTTCCTGAGATCCTCCAGTGGACTGTTGAGGAAGTTGTCTTTAAGTGATTTTTGAGGTTTGAATCAATGTAAAATACCAATATCAAGTTAAACTAACATTATGTTTTATTTTCGTCAGTGTATTTTTTGTATTCGTGTTGAGTAAAAACTGCTGGTTATCACAAGCCCTTTTTTTTACAGCTTGAAGATAAATTACCTCATTTGTGGGTAAAGATTATCCTCTCGTTTTATCCCTCGTCTACCGTGGCAACGAAGGACGGGCTCCACCTCCTGTGCACCTCCATTTGTTCTGAGAAATATTTAAAGACAAGGAAGCGTGGAATTACCAGACATGGCGCGGGATTAGGCAGGGAGCATGCTCCGATAAATTTTTTAGTGCAGTGAGATGTTTTGGCTGAATAAAACATCGCCCTTTAAATAGACATGGGCCAATGGCAGTGCCCCCTCCCTCTGAGTGTCAGGCTTTCAGTCACATGTATGTGCTCAGTGCTGAACACACAGAATCAAGGTGTAGTGTCTTATGGTGCTTACTTCATCCTTTTAAGGGTGCTTTCAAATATAGTTCTGAACTGAGTTCTGCTGAAGTGAGCCGGCCGCACTGACACATGACTATAGCTATTTATGTTTGCTAGTTCATTTCTGCCCTGATGAGATTCCAGACCAGTGTTGAGTGGTGTATACTGTAGTTCATTACATTGTATATTATACAGTTTATTACTGTTTTATAAGTGCAAAAGCCACTTGAGATTGTGTACGGGTTTTTATTTTGGGGGCTTTACACTGTGTGTAGCATCACTGTGAAATCCCAGTAAAACACACTTTCTGTTTCCTTGTTCCTTTCATTTTCCAGCATTAATATTCATTCATTCATTCCTTCATTCATTATCTGTAACCCTTATCCAGTTCAGGGTCACAGGGTCAACTCCTCACAGACAGTCACCCTGAGGAAACCCACGCAGACACAGGGAGAACACACCACACTCCTCACAGACAGTCACCCGGAGGAAACCCACGCAGACACAGGGAGAACACAGCACACTCCTCACAGACAGTCACCAGGAGCGGGAATCGAACCCACAACCTCCAGGTCCCTTTAGCTGTGTGACTGCGACACCTCCCTGCTGCGCCACCGTGCCGCCCCAGCATTAATATCTCTTGGCCAAATCTCGCAAAACCACGTGTTTTATCCCACTAAAAATAGAGGAGTCCATGGCTGTGAATATATAGTCCTATAGTCCTAATATGATGTCCTATCATCAAAGGAAGCCCGTAGGAACCATAAAACAGGCCATAAATGACCCAGTCATAGTCGTTGTCCACCAACGTGGAACCAGTTCGGTTCCTGATTCGCAAAACACATTTGGAACCATTCAGTGCGTTTCCACCAACATAAACTGGAAAAGTTTATTCCCGGTTGGAACCAAACAATGTGAACTGTGATGGCGTCCATGGGCAGGCCAAGCTAAAGAAGCTCCAGAAAGAGCTCAGAGCTTCACGTAAAGCTTTATCGTGCACTAGAGCTGGACACAGTTATTTGCAGTATGTTATATAAATAAAAGAAGAAATAAAAACAGAAAAGTGCTCTGTTTTTGTGTTTTCTGGGGCAGATCAACCCCGCAACACCCCCTGCTGATGACTTATCCCTGGTTCCCATCGAGACTCGGGGCGCTGGTCCACTACATAGCATCAAAGTTCCGAGAGTTCTGAAAGGAACCAGTTCGAGAACCAGAATTCTGGTTCATTTCAGACATATGGTCTGAGATCATTTGTGGGTCCATTGAGAGGTGTCTAAGTTCAAATAAGAACAAAGAAATGACTCAGCAGTCAGTTCTGAGACCCTCCTTAACAAATGAGAAGTGTAAAACATTGCCATCCCTTACATATTGACATATTAACTTTAAGCCTTTTCGATGTGGCATTCATGTGCTAGTGTGTGTGCGTGTGTGTGTGTGTAATAAATCATAATCTGTGCCCCGTGTGAGGTGGATTCAGAGATACTGTCTTATGCGCAGCATTAGCATGATCAAGCAGAACTGAAAAAAAAGAGTCCCTTCATGGAATATTACTCTCCCTCCTGTAAGGCTTGTCTTTCCTCTGAGCTGCTACATCTCTCTCTCTCTCTCTCTCTCTCTCTCTCTCTGACCCCACTGTTACTGTGAGCTCTTACAGATGGCCCAGGCTCAGATAGCATCTGCCTCTCTCCATCCATCACATGCAGAGGCTCTGTGGCTAAGACCCTTCTCTTCGTGCCTCCCAGCTTTAGAGCCCAGACACTCGGCCCTGCCCACTCTCCTATTGTCATGAGTCTGGGGCCTGAGGGGGTGGGGCCTGGGGTTATTAATGACCACCCCCCACCCCCACCTCCTGCTGATGGCCAAGCCCCCGGGGGTCAGCCGGCACTGCTCCTGGCACGGGACACCTCCTCATAAATCTCCTTAAATAATACGGCAGCCAGGGGGGAGAAGGGGTCACCACGGAAACAAGGCAGTCAGCCTGAGATGAAGTGTCAGTGATGCATGGCCAGTGCTCCCTGAATTCAGGTAGCTGCTGCACACTCTCTCTCTCACTCACACACACACACACACACACACACACAACTGGACACGAAGGAAAAAGAGAAGGAAGGAAGAACACAAACCTGAGTAAATATCAACAAAGTAATGTTTATGTGGAGGGATGTTGTTGAATCTTCACAGTAATAAGGCGTTTAATGTCTCCAGCTAATAATGGCATCAGACAAAACATGGCCTTTTGGATCCAGAATGTGAAATCAAATCCAGTGTAGCTTTAGCTCTCAGTCTTCATTGTATTAAAAGCATCGAGAAAAGTTTGAAGCATGTGAAAGTGCCACGTGCCAAGACAAGAACAATAATCAGAGGGATGTGTCCATCATTGAGGGGTGGTCTACCCAATATCCCTTTTGACTGACCCTAGGGGGGTCCACTAATTAAAGCCACACACTGTTTGCATATATCTTTCTGCAGCTCTTCTTCTTCTTCTTCTTCTTCGTCACTGACTCTCATATGCACACTTGTTCTCGAAGTTTTTATGAAACCTGTTTATGGATCAACTCTGGCACCTACAGTTCATGCTTGTACACTGTTTCCTGGTGTGTTCAGTAGTAAATGTAGTTTTAAATGATTCCATAGTTCCAAAGAGGGCGGCACGGAGGTGCAGCAGGTAGTGTCACAGTCACACAGCTCCAGGGACCTGGAGGTTGTGGGTTCAATTCCCGCTCCGTGTGACTGTCTGTGAGGAGTGTGGTGTGTTCTCTCTGTGTCTGCGTGGGTTTCCTCCGGGTGACTGTCTGTGAGGAGTGTGGTGTGTTCTCCCTGTGTCCGCGTGGGTTTCCTCCGGGTGCTCCGGTTTCCTCCCACAGTCCAAAAACACATGTTGGTAGGTGGATTGGAGAATCAAAAGTGTCCGTGGGTGTGAGTGTGTGAGTGAATGTGTGTGTGTTGCCCTGTGACTGTGTACTCTGGACTCAGCAAAAACCACACTATGTAACTTCTGATGGATGGTAGGGAACCACCCCACCCCCCATGATTTCAGGGCAGTGCTGTAAAAATGAATTGCACTGCAACTGTAGGGGGAGCTCAGGAGCACAAATTCCAAATTACTTAGTGTTCCTTTAAAGATCAAAAAGCGGTGTTTGAAGATAAGTCCTGGAGCCTAATCTTATTCAGATGGAGCTCCATCACTCCAGAGAACACAGTTCCACGTTTCCACAGCCCAGTGCTGAGTAGCTTTATTCCCCTCTGTCCAACGACAGACATTGTGAATGATGACTTTAAAACAGGGGCCCTTTCCTTTTCAAGCTGTGTCCTTTATGAGCACTCCTTAAATGCATCTTTTAAGGTAGAATGACATGTCTGGGGAAATAAACAACAGTAGCTTATGTTGCTGAAGCTGAACTTGTCTGTTTTTCACTGTTTGAATTAACACAGAAACTCATATGTAACTCCAGTTGTTTAGTTTTGTAGCACTTTCCATCTGTGTTTACTTTCATACAGTTAGTCATCTCACATTTAGAGTCAGTTCCACCCTAAGCAAAAAATAGTAAAAAGACGCCATGTTACACACCTATGGAGAAGTAATAGAGCAATATCCTCACCTTTGTTCGTGCTTTTCGATGTTTGGATGTCTCTCAGCTGTTTAAAGAACTCCAGATGCCGTTTTCGTGGCCATGAGCAGAGAAAGAAAGCCTAGCACACTGGTCCGAGACAGTTATTTTGATTAAAATCTTGTACAGCACCTTTAATGCAGGTGTTTTAGTGTATATAAATTATAAACATAGTCTCCCAGTCACTCCTAAAGTACTGAACACTGTGGTTGAGGCCTTTATCCTCATACTCAGGTGAGAGCAAAAAACTAGGAATTATTCCTCAGGCCAAGCTTGTGTCCTGGTCCAGACAGCCCCCGGCCCCTCTCTCTCTCTCTACACACACACACACACACACACACACAGCTCCCAAGAAACATGCCAAAAGAAGAACGTACTCTCACCCTTTCCTTCTCGCTCTCCCTCCGGCTCTGCTCTGGGCCGTACTGGCTGGGAGCAGGCAGAAGATTGTTATATATTAGTTTAATAAAGCCAGAGACAAATGAAGCCCCCCCCCCCACTCCTCACCTCCACGAGCCCCCCTCCCGTCTCACCCCCTCCTCTTGCAGAGAGGACTACGTTTCACACTTCATGAAGCGAATTAACGCAGCGGCGCAACAAGCGTCCGCGTGGCTTTTGTTCCGAGGATGATCTGCATGGCGGCGCCCATTTCTCACACAGATAAATCTCGCAGCCCGGAGTAAATAGTGTAAATAATGAAAGGGCCTGCCAGCGCTGCTTGAGGAATGACTTCATCCTCCACTCGCTATTTATACGGCCCGCCAGAGAGGAACCGGGAGGAAATGGGCAGGAAAAAAGAAGCCAAAAGTAACCTCCGTCTGATTGGATAATGAAACAGCACAGCTAATGCCTCCTGGGTAATAGAGACAGAGCACTGCTTTCACATTCCCCCTCTTCATGTGTGCGTTTCTGTGTGAGTGAGTGACTGAGTGAGTGTGTGTTGCAAGGGCTTTTAATTGAGAGGTGAGAGGGATGGCTCTTTCAGGTTAACTCCATTCTTCAAGTGCCATTAATATGGATCAGATAAGGCCCTTTAGAGCAGTGTGCTGCCTGTATGACAAGACAAGCTCAATTAATCCCCCTGAGATTATGGATTTGCTCCTGGATGATTGTAGAAAAAGGCCACCTCTTATCTGAGGTTATATTCACAGAGTGGTAATGATTTTACCAATTATAGAAAACTGTATTTGAATGTGATATGGGTTTTAAACGTATCATGAAAGAGAGAAAAGTGATGCTGTGGTCTAAAGGCTTATTGGCAGGATTTTACAGTGTGGATAATACCTAGTATTCACGAGCGTAAACGTACAGGATTATTAATTATGAAAACTACCAGGTATGTACAGCACCAATTACTCTGAATGTAGTCTCAGCCACAGATGCTCCACCCACAAGTTGATGGAGAGTCTGTTATTTCGGTCTCTGCCACTGTCAGGATTCGGCCAGTTGCAATCTGATTGGCTACTTGCCTCCTTCTACATGTCATGCCAAAGATGCAGAATTGTGATTGGTCCTTTTGCCTGTCAGTCGGAGAGACTTGTCAATCACGATGAAATGCAGACATCCAGGACCAACTTTCCATTTCTATGATCCCCAAGCTACAGTCGAGATCATATCTGTTTTTATCCGATTCACAGCAGCAGTTCATAAAACTACGATGTGGGCTTTTGAAGAGGGGCAAGCGTTTCTTAAATTGGTGGCCGACGAAACTCCAGCGATAGGACGGTGCACGGATCTGTCTGAACTGATGAGCGACCTCGCTGTGTTTAGTCCCAATGTGTTATGTTCAGTTCTCACAATGAGTAAACAGCACTTATAACCTTATAAGGACCAAACTGTGTACCAACACTAAGCACCAAAATGTGAGTAGAGCTGAGTGGAGTCGAGTAGAGGAGGTACCATGCAGTGGAAAAGTGCCTAGAGTATATGGTACTCCAGACCCACCTACTCATGAGCGTTAAGGTCACCGTACCCAAAGCTAAGAGCAGGCTAGAAAGGTATAAATCTCCTCAGCATGGGGTCATGTAGAAAGAGCTGGGGTGGTGTTTGTGATGCAGAACTAATCCCTGAACATCAACACCTAACCTCACTAATGAATAAGAATCTGTTACTGTAGCACAGGAGAAATAATCAACTTTGGCACACCCTTATTTATATATTTCGTGTCTCAACACAAATGGGGTAATAGCATTGAGAAATGACGTCCATAGAAGACGGGTAGATTAGAGGCCAGAAATGTTTGGACTTGAAAGGGTTAAAGTGCTCTCATGTAATTGCGGGTCATCAGGCGTTGAAGTGCTCTCATAATGTCATAATGAGAAGTTGTTTCTGGGCTTGTATCATTGATCTAAAATGTCTCACTGAGCATGCAGCAGCACAATTACCAATGTGTTTATTTAATGCGGTGTAATAATTCTGGTAGCTACAGGGATTACTTAAAAGTTATTATTGCTTGGATGATTTTTTTTATGGGGTGGTGATTGTACGTTTAATTGTACCAAAGTGACACATAATCCCCATTTTAATTTAATGAAAGCAAGAAAGTGAGATTATTAAAATACGAGCGCAGTGGCAGGCGGGGTGTAATTATTTTTGGTTGAGTTTGTGCTGGGAGGCTCTGCTCATTTGCAGACGTTTACTCGGCGAGCTTCGGAGGCTAATTTAATAACTCTCACCTCTCTTTTTATGAAAGGGAGGGGGGTGTTTTGTGCTTTAACCCAATAGAAAGCTGCACCAATTTGCTGAGCTAATATCCTCCAAACAGCCCGGAACTAGTAATTAGTGAAAACACTAATGAAAAGGTGACAGCAGCACCACAAACATGTGGACATTCGTACTGGTCCAAAGAAAAGAAAAGAAAAAAAATAAAAACTCCTCCTCACATCTAATGACCATAATCCTACACTAAAATAATACGCCTCCACTGCTAATTAAACACAGGATTCAGGCAACTGGAGGATCACATACATTGTCTGTCTCTTTAAATTGTGAGGAGCAGAGAAGGTTTTCTCTGCTTGAGAGAAGAGAAGAGAAGAGAAGAAAAGCGAAGAGAAGAGAGAGAAAAGAAGAGAAGAGAAGAAAAGCGAAGAGAAAAGAAGAGAAAATAAGAGAAGAGAAGAAAAGCGAAGAGAAGAGAAGAGAAGAGAAAAGAAGAGAAGAGAAGAGAAGAAAAGCGAAGAGAAAAGCTAAGAGAAGAGAAGAGAAGAAAAGCGAAGAGAAGAAAAGCAAAGAGAAGAGAAGAGAAGAGAAGCGAAGAGAAGAGAAGAGAAGAGAAGAGAAGAGAAGAGATGGGTTAAGTTAATGTAGAGAAATCATACAAGAGTACAGTTGGAGGATTCACACTTTACCAAATGAACTGAATTCAAGTACAAGTTTGATCAGTCCACACCAAATAAGATAGATGTGAAAGAGCCTTGAAAAATCAGCACATCCAGCATTCTGGATTTTGGTTTGAGTACATCTCCATCTTTCTCCCCCTCTCTCTCTTTCTCTGTCATTGTCACATGTTCTCTCTTCTCATCTGTCACCTTCATTTACCTGTCCTCTTATATGACACACATAACTCTGCTGATCTGTGATCAGGTGTGTGTGTGTGTGTGTGTGTGTGTGTGTGTGTGTGTTTAACTGGTGACTGTTAAAGCCCCTTTAAAGCTCCACTAAATCATCAACAGCCCTGTGGTCTACCGCCGAAAGGTTGATACGAACTTTTTACTTGTGACATTTCAGACTCAACACTTAAACTCTTTGGCTTATTATGAGAACACTGCCATTTGCGGAAAGTGGAGAAATGGCAGAGTCACAGTCTCGGGCTGCTGGCTGTCAACACTTCAAACTCCTTCTCTCGTATTCGTAAGTGAAGAGTATCTAGGCTAGGTTGCCAGATATTTATAGACACCCTCTTTTTCAGCATTACTTCTGAAATGAAGGATATTAATCAGGAGTTGGTTGGTCTTTACTGCGCTAACACTCTCTACACGTGTGAGAAAACTTTACATTAGATGTGAGGATAGTGACTCTTGTTCTGCCAAATAAACGTCAGCAGGTCAGATGATGGAGGATTAGTTCTGAATCACAAACACCACTCCGACACATCCCACACGTATTGGATAGACCTCCATCACCCCAGACAACACACACCCCAGCGTGTGGCGGGATGTACACCTCTAGCGCACTTTTGAAAAGCATGAAGCATGGGGGACTCGTGCAGCTACGCCTTCTCGGTGTCTCAGTGCTGTGTTTGCACAAGTACATATGTTTCTTCAAGTAATAAGTAGACGTTACTGCCCCCCCAAAAAATACAGGGTGTCTTTTATTAGCGAAGATAACTGTACCTTATTCTATTATAATTGCGGATTGTAAATTGTGTTAATTTCCCATGCCCCATTTCATCTCAAGGACTTTGATTATGTCCTTTTACATTACACAGTTTTATAATGACAATGGAAAAGAGAATGTAATGTTTAAAAACTTAAAAAAATAATAACTCTTTGATAATGTATATGTTATAAAAGTTTTAGTTGTATACACAGTTATCCACTTAATCCTTTTTTGTCGTTCTATCATTGAAACTTATGGGGAAAAAGAGTCATGGGGCAAAAGAGGACTTACGAATACAGAATGTAAATTGAATGTAAATCTAATTCCTTATGTAATTAATTATGTACATGTTTTAGTGCTGTTAAAGAATAATGCAATGCAGATGTATTGCCCAATGACAACAGACATTGTAGGGTTAAAACTGAGAGAAGTAGATGGGCGGGACAGGTTCAGCTTTAATTGGGTCAGCTGAGAGAGAGAGAGAGAGAGAGAGAGAGAGCAGGAGATACGATAGGGAGAAGAGAGAGCCGGCCTGTGTGCGCTTGATTCAGAGAAGAAGGGGAGATACAGAGAGAGAGAGTGAAAGAGAGAGAGTGCAGACATACGTCCACTCTCCGTGAAAAGGTCTCTCTGTCCTTTGCGTCCTGCTGGAGGAGACAGGTGAAGGGAAGCGGAGGTGGAGGCTGTCGATACTCGTCCCCTCGGCATGATACGATGAATTATTTGTGAGAGCAGCGCCGTGACAAAAGGATGTCGCTCTCGCGCCCAGCACCTCACCTGCCAGCACATCAGAGCCACCAACGACTGATTCTATCAGACACACGCACGTCCAGCTCTCTCTATTCTCTCTCTCTCTCTCCTTTCTCTCACATTCTCTCTCGCTCTCTTCTCCCCCCCACTCTTCTTATTTCTTTGGCATCATCACTTTTGGGCTGGTGTCTTCCAGTAAACAAGTTTAAGAATTTTTAGAAAGGTCAACCCTTTTTATTTTGTATTAATTATTTTAAAAAATGAATTAGAATTCACGTCTCTGTTTTGCTAAGCCAGCTGTAAGCCTCTCTCTCCATCATTTTAGATGCAAAGTACCTAATGGATCCGTCTTAACTCACTCACTCACTCACTCATTCATGTATGCTCCAAAAGGGGGGCTAATCATGCGCTGTGTATCAGAGACACTGTGTGTGCTTGTTACATCCTTCCAGCATTCCCCTCTAAAATCTGGGATTTTTTTAGACCAGGAGCCTGTTAATGAGTAGGAACTGTTAATTCAGCAGTATTTCACAGAGAGAGCTTGAGGTGGCACCACTACACCAGCAGTTGTTAGTTCCAGCTCGTGAACTAAGTTTGGAACCGTTCGGCGGTGGCCAGAGGTGCTCTTTTCCCTGGTCAAGTACTCTTTTTGGGACCTAAAAAATGCATGTTCAAGGGGTCAGAGAGTCGAGAGCTGAACTGGGACTCACCCGCGCCGCTTCAGCGCTGTAGGTCCACCGTCCACCGCGGAGCAGCTCAGTGTTTTACTGGAGCCTCCAACAGAAATGTGTTGAACGTTGTTGAGGTGATATTTATCATAGTCTCTTCTTTATGTTTGGAGAATGTTTCTGTGACACAGCCTTTTGTTTTCTACTCTACATTCAACAAAGAGAAAGTCTTGTCTGTCCCTATAACGACACAAATACACGGACACACCTCACCGTTACTGACTTTCTGACGAGTGAATTACATCTGCACAGCTTTTTTTACCTTTAAACAAAAGTGGGTAGAATCTCCGGATCATTAAAGGCAGAGAGAGGTGTTACTCAAAATAAACGAGGCTGGGAATTAGTTACAGCACCGTTTTATCAGTCGGACCCTTATAGAAATGTAAGTCAGTAATAAATATCTAGTTCCAGCAATGCCCTGTTCCTTTATCAAGTACAGATTAATGGTTGATAAAATTTTAAGGCGCTTGGTTTTAGAAATGCTCAAACACTTAAATGTTATCTTGTTGCTTTCTGGTTGCTTTGATGTCGTCTCAGAACAGTGCTTCAGTTTTGTAGCTTTGTATGAACAGAAAATAACAGGCTTTCTATGATCATACACACACTGTCAGCAACTGAGAAACTCTTTTGTAGTTTGTTATTATTTGTTATTATTGTAAACAAAGACATTGATGTGAAACACCAAACTTTTCCAGACCTTCCAATGACACGGGGATGTATTTTGTCTTTCCTGTTTTTGAAATGCCAGAAACACCTCTGTGACTATGGCTGTGTGGCTAATGGCAGTCCTCTTGTTTATTCACTGTTTGAATTACCACAGAGACTCATTTGTACCTCGAGCTGTTTAGTTTTGTAACACTTTGAGACTGTGTTTGCGTTCTTGCATTTAGCTCTCTCCTTGTCTCAGTTACAGACGCTTCACCCACAAGTTGATGGGGAGTCTGATATTTTCAGTGCGTTAAGTTGGCCTCACTGTCCGGATTCTGCCAGCTGCATTCTGATTGGCCATCTGTACATCCACGTATACATGTTTCCATTTATCATTTTGTGTAAATCACATTTCCTTTCCTGCAGTAGCAGGTGGTTCTTGGCCACGTTAAGTGGCGAAATGTACCAGACTCACCTTGGACTGTTGGCCAATGTGAGACCAACAGTCTCCTGAATTTGAAGTCAGATCTACCTGAAGTCTGTATCAGGAAAAATATGTGAATGTCACCCACCTATGGAGCAGAAATAAAGCAACATCTTCATCACTCTTCATGCCTTTTTGACATTCAGAGGTCTGTCTACAATCCAAACAACCTCCAAACTAAGTTTATGGGCTTTGAATGACTGAGAAAACTCCTAAGCCAAGAGTTTTACCTATTTACAGAGTCAGGCCTTTGTGCAAACACTGGAGCTTTTTCCAGGGTACAGCCTGCATATGGTGAAGAAACGTTTATTAAAGAAGTGTTTTGATTTAAAACATTATCTTTTAAATATCTAAGAAGTATACCAGAAATTGTATATGTTTTCTGATCAGATGGAAGGGGTGAGGTGGTGTTAGAGAAACTTTATTACAGTCCTCATTTGGGACAGCCCTTATAGCCTTAATTCCACTGTCCAGGAGAATGTTGTATATGTTTTCGAATATAATAAACAATGACTTTTAAAAGTCACGTAATGTTGAGGAAATATTTATCTAGTTGTGGTCCCCATTTCCCCTCAGCGTTCACCTCCTCTCTGAGAACAGAAGCAGGGAAAAGAAGGGAAGATAGGGATCAATTAGGATGTTTTACAAACATAAACAAGCGTTTGTCAGAGCCGAGCGAGCGAGCTCCCGCCCTTTGGCTGAAAGATATGTGAAAGTGGGCTTTAAAGATCCATTGTTCACACAATAAGTGAGAAGGCTAATGACCACCCCCCCCAAACACACACACACACACACACACACACAGCCCTGCTTCCACCCTCCTGTACACACAAACACATGCACCAACCCACTCTCCCTACCCCCACAAATACCCCACACACACCACCACATCTGCTGCTTCTCGCCAAAGGAAAAAAATCAATCTCTCCACTATGAATTATTGAGGTGTTTGCCTACAGCTTCTGAAATATACAGGAGGGTGGTCTCTCTCTCTCTCCCTCTCTCTCTCTCTCTCTCTTCTCTCACAGTCTCTGTTTTTCTCTCTGTCTCTTACTGTTTGTGCTATTAAAATCTATGTAAAACATGCACAGTGTATAGATCTTTCCTGTTCACACATACACAGATTCCCATGAGAACCGTGAAAATCCTTTTTGAACATATCGATATTTGAGCTTCAATATTGAGAGATGGAGGTTATATAACTGAACAAGTAAAAGTGACGAAATTACTTATTAACATATGCTATAAAGTGTAATAAACAAAAATGTGCCCGTATGTGTGTTTCCCCACAGTCTTTGCCCACAGTTCTACTACATTTCGCTCTTCACTCTGAGGCCGTTAGTAGATTATGTGTTCACTCGCCGCAGTGTGATTAGTTAATGCCAGGGTCAAGTTGTAATCTGGCCTCTAATCTATCATTAATTTGACAATTACAACCAAGGTTAAGCCTGAGCCAGCCGCGACGCATGTGTAAATCTGGAAAAGGGAGGGAGAGAGAAACAGCTGTGGAGCGGGACATAGAGATAAGTCTCTCTCTCTCTCTCTCTCTCTCTCTCTCTCTCTCTCTCTCTCCCCCCCTCTCTTTCTCTCTCTACCAATCCTATATCTGACTTCTCACATTATTGACTCTGCTCTAGTTCTGCTTACTGCCATACCAATGCATATCATAACATAACAAAATCAACTCCACTTTCCTCTCCTCTACTCTCCACTTCTCACTTTCCCTCTCTCCTCTCCTCTCCTCCTTTCCCCTCTCCTCTCCTCCCCTTTCCTCTACTCTCCTCGTTACCCCTCTCCTCTCCTCCCCTCTCCTCTACTCTCCTCTCCTCCTTACCCCTCTCCTTTACTCTACTCTCCTCTCCTCCTTTCTCCTCTCCTCCTTACCCCTCTCCTCTACTCTACTCTCCTCTCCTCCTTACCCCCCTCCTCTCCTCTCCTCTACTCTACTCTCCTCTCCTCCCCTCTCCTCTCCTCCCCTCTCCTCTCCTCCTTTCTCCTCTCCTCCTTACCCCTCTCCTCTGCTCTACTCTCCTCTCCTCCTTACCCCCCTCCTCTCCTCTCCTCTACTCTACTCTCCTCTCCTCCTTACCCCCCTCCTCTCCTCTCCTCTACTCTACTCTCCTCTCCTCCTTACCCCCCTCCTCTCCTCTCCTCTCCTCCTTACCCCTCTCCTCTCCTCCCCTCTCCTCTCCTCTCCTCTCCTCCTTACCCCTCTCCTCTCCTCCCCTCTCCTCTCCTCTCCTCTCCTCCTTACCCCTCTCCTCTCCTCCCCTTTCCTCTACTCTCCTCCTTACCCCTCTCCTCTCCTCTCCTCTACTCTACTTTCCTCCTCTCCTGTCCTACTTTCTCCTCTCCTCTCCTCCTTTCCCCTCTACTCCCCTCTCCTCTCCTCCTTACCCTTCTCTTCTCCTTTCTTCTCCTCTCCTCTCCTCCTTACCCCTCTCCTCCCCTACTTTCCCCTCTCCTCTCCTCTCCTCTTCTCCCCCTCCTCCTTTCCCCTCTTCTCTCCCTCTCCTCTCCTCCTTTCCTCTCTCCTCTCCTCTCCTCCCCTCTCATTTCTTCTTCTCTCCTCCCCTCTCCTTTCTTCTCCTCTCCTCCCCTTTCATTTCTTCTTCTCTCCTCCTTACCCTTCTCTTCTCCTTCCCTCCTCCTCTCCTCTCCTCCTTACCCCTCTCCTCTCCTACTTTCCCCTCTCCTCTCCTCCCCTCTCCTCTCCTCTTCTCTTCTCCCCCTCCTCCTTTCCCCTCCTCTCTCCCTCTCCTCTCCTCCTTTCCCCTCTTCTCTCCTCCTTTCCTCTCTCCTCTCCTCCCCTCTCATTTCTTCTTCTCTCCTCCCCTCTCCTTTCTTCTCCTCTCCTCCCCTTTCATTTCTTCTTCTCTCCTCCCCTCTCCTTTCTTCTCCTCTCCTCTCCTCACATTTCTCATTTTCTTCCTGCCTCCTCTCTTGTCCCCAACCCTCCTCAACATTCCTCCTCTCTCCTCCACCTTTAACCACCTCCAGAGTCTCTGTGCCCTGACATGGCCATTGCAGGCTCTTGTAAACACTAACGTTAGTCGTAATGATGCCATTAAATGAGGCAGTTGTCAGATGACGGTCGTTATCCCTCCTCTGGCGGCCTGTCTTTGATTGACAGCTCCCAAAGCCCAAATGTGGCGGCTGTGCTCTGTCTGCCTGGTTTCAGCTATCAATTACAGGCTCCAATATGAAGCGTTTATTATGTAAAATAATTCGCCCCATCCACTCTCCACTCATCTCCAGGGTTTAGGGCCTCTATCTGATGTGAAATCTCCCTCCTCATTGCTGCTTGCATTCATTCCCTCTCTCTCTCTCTCTCTCCGCCCTCTATGTTTCACCCTCTTCCACGCACACTGCTAAATCGATGCAGCTTTACGAAGCAGTGACATAAAGAGCAGACGGATTGTAAGGACAGTGAAAGAAAAGGAGAGACGGGAGCAGACCTGACCAGATAAATACTTGTAAACACATGATTTAAATTTACAACAGTTATTTTATTCTGAATGTAAATAGTTCATTCGTTCTCAGTAGTTTCCGTTATTCTGACAGAAGTGACCACTATATGCTGTAACTGCAGCTGCTGATGCACCTGACCAGCCAGGTGTGGGGTAATAACTGCCAGTCAAAAGCTTGAACACACACACTCAGGGAGGGTCTCCTTTGTTTTGGGCCATTTTCCACATGTTGTGAATGTACAGAACCAGTCAAAAGTTTGGACATCTTCTCATTCAATGGTTTTCTTTGTTTTTTAGAATTGTAAACGAATGTGGAAGACGTTAAAACTATGAAGGAACACATATGGAATTATGCAGTAAACAGAGAAGTGTTAAAGAAACCAGACTATGTTTTATACTTTAGACTCTTCACAGTAGCCCCCTGTTGCTTTGACGACAGCTTCACACACTCTCTCCGTTCTCTCAGTCGGCTTCATGAGGTCGTCACCTGGAGCGGTTTTCAGTGAACAGCCGTGGCCTCGTCGAGAGTTTATCTGTAGAACCGCTCCCTTCTGAATGTGTCTGAGACTGTAACTGGGGTTGTGCAGAGGTAGGGGCTGGTACACAGCTCTATACAGTGACTAGCTCTACTCCACCAATCACTGATGAGGAGGTGTCTCCAAACTTTTGACACTGTGGTTAGGTTATAAACTTTGAAAACAGCTGCTAATTCAAATACTAATGTTCCACTCGTGTGATCACTGACTGAAAGTGTAGACAATCCACAGCAAACGTGATCAGTTCAGGGGGATGAACGCTTGTTTTGAACGAACGTTTTCCAGAGGGAAAGTGTGTTCCGATTGAACCCTGGAAGGATCCACAATCCCGAGTGATCAGTGGAAGTGTGCGAGGGCAAGTGGACGTCAGAACAGAAGCGCAGCCTAGACTTGTGTTTGCGGGAGTTGTTAGGAAGTTACTGCTTCACATGAACGGAGTATCACTTTGTTTTTCCGTGTAGCAGTTTAAATAAAACATCAGAAGCGGAGGCTCAAATCTTCCAGCACAGAATGTACATATAATTAATTGCATAACTCAGCGTGTAATTCAATATTCAGTTTAAAAACACGGTTAAAAGAAAGTAAGCTGATTTAAGACCTGCTCCAAGTATAAATCAGACGAAGTGTATCCCTACTTTCAGTGCCCTGTTATACGAGGATTCAATCCTGAAAACCACGCTAGGATTCCTTCTCCGCTTCCTTTCGTTTTCTACTACTTTCTCTCTCTCTTTTCCTACAATAGTTCTTGGGTTGCAGTTGGCACCAAACCCGCAGTCCATTGCAGAAATCCAGCCATAACAAATGGAGGGTGGGTGAAGGGGAGGTGAAGAGGGATGGGGGGGAGACATGTGAAAGACCAGCTAAGCAAGCCAGTGATTTTTTTTTTTTTTTTTTTTTTTTTTGCCTGGGATAGATCTTTTCGGAGATGTGTATTGTAAGCAATTTTGAAGCTGTCAGCGCCCTGTGCTCTTGGCCGTGAGCGAGGAGGGAGGGAGAACTTGTTGTAGCTGTCACATTCTTACACTTATTCCTTTCCTGTTGAAGGAATTGCTTCTTATTTGTTGCCTGTTGTGTTTTATTGTCTCCTAATGTTCTGTGTTCATAGTCAAGGCTGAAATAGGAGAGTGGTTGCTCTGGTTAACAGTGTGTGATGCAGAGGTCGTGTACGATTATCACATGTCCCGCCGCGGACTGGGATCCCACATGAGTTTTAGTGGAGATCTCAGTAAAGTCTCAGTATGTGCTCAGATACGCTGAGATGAGATTTTTCTCTCTCGTCTGTGTCTTAGGTCTTCTTTTTGTTTCTCGTCTGATGCTATTACTTTCAGGAGGGTCAGCGTTTAGTCTCCTGAGCCGTTAAAGAGCAACCTATGAGCAATAACTTCTGGGTTAGGAGTCCTATAGGCCGAGTAGGGAGGGATATTTTTGAACTGCGGGCAGTGTGTTTTTTTTGCCATGAGGGGGCTGGCTGTATGTAAAGGGGGGATCCAGACACTGAGAACAGACAGAGAGAGAGACACAGCCTCAGCCATGTTGCTCCGAAGATTAGTCCATCACTCCTCGACCCGGTGTCCAGTTTCTCAATTAGCCAAGAACTGCATGGAGCAACTAGAAACAACTGCAGCATTCCTGCCATGCCCCTGCTGTGTGAGCATGTGTGTGTGTGTGTGTATTGTGGGGCAATGGAGTGGTGGGTGGCAGACTTCATGGTGGGGGGGGGGGTTGTCGAGAACTGAGGGTAAAAAGGCTTTTCTCTCTCTCTTTCTCTTCTCTTATTCTGCTACTTCCCACTTGGGTCCATTTCTTATGCCTTACCTCTGTCCCTCCATCTTTCTTTCTCTCTCTTTCTCTCTCTCTCTCTTTCTCTCTCTCTCTCTCTCTCTCTCTCTCTCTCTCTCTCTCTCTCTCTTGCTCTCTTTCTATCTCTCTCTCTCTGTCTCTCTCTCACTCTTTCTCTCTCTTTCTATCTCTCTCTCTCTGTCTCTCTCTCTCTTCGCTCTCTTTCTCTTTTTCTCTCTCCCTCTCTCTCTTTCTCTCTCTCTTTTCTCTCTCTTTCTCTATCTCTCTTTTTTTATTTTTCTTTGTACCTGATGGCTAAAAAAAAACTACTGTGAATTCACGATGAGTAAACAACATTTAACATTATCATTAAAATTGTTGTGGTTTCCAAAGCTTGTGGTTCCAGTAATAGATGGTGTTTTGCAACGCCAGTGTTTGCACTTCATGGGTAGTCATTGTAGTGGGTACCAGGTTTCAAAAAGCAAGCAGAGCTGAGCAGGGTGGAACAGAGCAGGAACCACACAGTGGAAAAGTGAAAAGTGTGTTTTTTTACAGTGTGGCACAGGTAAGTGTCGTTTTAACTCTCGTGCAAATCTCCTTCTGGATGGAGAGAGAGAGAGAGAGAGAGAGAGAGAGAGAGAGAGAATGGGAGAGAGAGCATAGGACAGCATATGAAGAGAGATATCATGGGTTTAGGGAGATGGCAAACTGAGTGGTGCTCCTTCAGTGAGAAATTGGCAAGGACTGGGTCTCTTAGAGCTGGACACATTTGTACTCTCTCTCTCTTTCTTTCTCTCTCTCTCTCTCTCTCTCTCTCTCTCTCTCTCTCTCTCTTCCTTACTCTCTCCGTCTATGTTAGCCTTCATAAAATATTCATGTTGGTTGTGCTCAGTGCCATAATTGCCATCTCAGCCTCTGAATAATTGATGTCCGGTGCCGTGGACTTGGTCTCATTTACTGAGAGTGTGGGTAACACCATACTCACACACACCACACACTCCAACACCACACTGCTGCACTTAGAGTGCTGACATTAGATTAGCACTCTCTCTCTCTCTCTCTCTCTCTCTCTCTCTGTCTCTCTCTCTCTCTCCTCTTTCTGTCTCTCTCTATCTCTCTCTCTCTCTGTCTCTCTCTCCTCTTTCTGTCTCTCTCTCTCTCTCTCTCTCCTCTTTCTGTCTCTCTCTATCTCTCTCTCTCTCTGTCTCTCTCACTCTCTCTCTTATTTAGACTTCTCTCTTCCCTCACTCGTTTTCCCACTCTCACCCCCTTAGCCCCCTCTCTCTCCTTTCTCTTCCCTCCATCCATTCCCTGTCTCTTACCAGCTCCAGCTGTCTTTTTAGTGATTTAATAAACCTCAGAGTCTAGTAGCTAATGACTTATTATTGACTAATGACTTATTATTACTTATTAGTAGAGAAAGGATAAATCTGTACACTTTAATATATTTATTCCTATGTTAAGATTTTATTTTATTTTTGATAATTTCAGTCATGAGGAGGTGTAGATGGAAAGTGGGTGTTGTGTAATGTATATATTAGATTTTTTAGAATGTAAAATTACAATATGACAATATGTGTGTGTGTATATGTACACAGAGAGAGAGAGAGAGAGAGAGAGTTGCTGCTGAGACCTTGCAAGTTCCTTCTTTTATTATACAGTTTTTACACTGTTTTTACACTGAATGTACTGTGACCATTGTGGACGTACAAGGTTTTCATCCAACAACAATGATTTTCTAATTCTTTTCAGTGCAGCTTGTCCATGGAAAAGGCCATAGAGGCTATTAGACCAGCACTGTCCAGTACGCCCAGCTCAGACTGAGGTGAACACTTACAAATCAGAAGCTTGAGGTTAATATGTTTAGTATTATATTAACCCCTGTGACACAAGCCCTCCACCCCAGTGCTTTACTTCATCCCTCGCTTGATTCTTTCTCTCTCATTCATCTCTCTCTCTCGCTCTCTCTCTCTCTCTCTCTCTCTCTCTCTCTCTCTCTCTCTCTCGCTCTCTCTCCCTCGTGGTCTTCAGTTCAGTTCACTTCAACGAAGTTTTGTTCTACATTTGTTGTCCAAGTGATCCACTGTACAGGCCGTGGAGGTGCACTTTGTAGTTCTTAAATTAACTCATGACTGTAGTCCATGAGTGGATCAGACACAGCAGTGCTGCTGGAGTTTTTAAAGCCCTCAGTAATAGCCTAAGAATGGCCCAGCAGCCAAGAATATCCAGCTAAAACTGTCCTATCAGCAGTGCCCAGTGACCAATGATAAAAGACTAGAGGATGACCAACACATAAGGGTGTTGGTTTAAGATTAAGCCTAGTCCTGGGCTACACAGCAATTTGAATTGTAATTGTCCATACAAAGGAGGATATAGTGACTTTTATATCTACAAAGTGGACAAACAGAGTGGACAGTGAGTGGAGACAGGGTTTAAAATAATCCAGCAGCACTGATGTGTCTGATCCAACCCCACGTCAGTGTCACCGCAGCTCTGTGAATGATCCAGCCCAATCCTACCTGCTCTGTGATGGTCCTGTAGGGGTCCTGAGCATTGAAGAGCAGAAGAATGGAGCGAGAGGAGGGTTTGAGGAGATAGGGATAAGTTCGAGAGGGGTGAGAGACTGCTCTTACTTTAACTCCTTGTTCTCTTGGAGCTTGGCCTGTCCTCCTCCTGCTGACCGTGGTAATAGCCCTCTCTAATTGAAGTGCTCTTAGTCGTGCCATTTGCGATCTGTCGTCCAATCGCTTCTAAAAGCATGCGGTCCCTGTCCGGAGAGCCCTGAGAAGGGGACGCGGTGCGCTTTAATAAACATTACACGTGTGATTACACAGGTCCGTGAGCTGTAATGGGCCGGACGGGTCAGCGGAGTCAAACAATGCACACTTTACACTTCTTAACCCTTTATTCCCATTAGCGGGCCACACTCGGCAGTTTGTCTTCAAGGACAGTTTCATTGCTCGAAAGTTGCTTGTTGATGCTCTGGAGACTTGGTGGTGGTTCCTCGATAATCCCTCAGGAGAAACGTCATCAAAACTGAGAAGGCTCTTAATGTGGATGGAAAAAAATGGTGGGGTTCTGAAGTCTTTAGTTCACTTCAAGCGTTCACATCTCAGCAAATCTGAGCTCAGTGTGAGATCTCCACAGACACAGGTGAGGTTCCTGGGCTTGTTTTCCTCAAAAGAAATATCAGAGCAGTAGGAGACGAAAGTAAAGGTCTCCTTAGCGTTTCCATCAGATCTTGGAGAGATTTTTTTTTTCTTTAGGGGGGGGTTTGTTTGTTTTTGTCTCGTTTATTTTAGTCCTGGGATTTTTTTTTTCCTCCTTAAATGTGGCAACTGTACCAGAGTGCCAGTGTTAGACTCGAACCGCAGAGCATTTTAATCCATAACAGAAATTTCAAATTAGAAAATGATGTATAAGAAGTCAGTTTCAGATCAATGGGACTATGACTGTAGTCACGAATTTCATAGGGAAGGAGTGGTCACCTGCCACTGTGTTACCTGCTAACCTTGAGGACACAGGAGAGAGAGAGAGAGAGAGAGAGAGAGAGAGAGAGAGAGAGAGAGAGAGAGAGAGAGAGAGAGAGAGAGAGAGAGAGAGAGAGAGAGAGAGAGAGAGAGAGAGAGAGAGAGAGAGAGAGAGAGAGAGAGAGAGAGAGAGAGAGAGAGAGAGAGAGAGAGAGATATTTAGACGGACTGACAAAGTGTGCAATATCAGGGCTGAGGTTAAGCCGAGTGTTAGAGGAATGGGTCACACTCTCTGGACTATTGACACACAGGGGCAGCTGAGAGAGAGAGAGAGAGAGAGAGAGAAACCAATACAGAGAGAGAGGGAGAGAGAGAGAGAGACCATGCTGGGCTCAGACAGGCTGCAGCAGGGGCAGAATCACAGAGGGAGACAGCAGGGTTTCGAGCTTTTACAGTAAACGATATCACAGCCGCCTGCAGGAGCCCAGCCCTCGGGGACGAGTCTGTTTACCTAAACACCGCTGCTCTCACTGCTCTCTGTGGAAACACACAGACACACACACACTCACACACTTTCACAGACTCCATGTACTTTGAACTATTGGTGTGTATTTGTGTGAAGTGCCGCAGGTCTGCAATTAAAGGTGCAATATGGAAAATATAGCAAACATGCTCCTGCCTTGTGCCCAGTAATTCTAGGGAGGCTCCGGACCAAAGGAAACCTTGGACAATTTGCAGAAATGAATGAATGAATGAACATGTGTGATTATGATTATTATTTTTTTATTATTATTATTGTATTTAGCGCAATTGATGCTCCATAGAGCATCCCTTTAAGGATAAGGGTTCGTACAGAATCTCAGATTCCAAGTTAAAGGAACACTAGGTAGTATTTTTACCTTAAAATGACAGCTTCAATCTCACTGTGAAGCTTCACTGATCTGTAGCAGGGAGAACAGAGCATCTGTGGTTGTGACTCTGGGCTCTGCACTGCAGAAACTGCACTGTGTAACTTTTAAAGGAGGGTAGGACACCACCCACTACGCTTTCCCACTCCTTGCTGATTTTTCCTGTGCTGTAAAAGTGAATTACAACCTGCAACTTTAAGGGTCCTAGGATTCATAACTTTTTGCTCTTCATTTGTGTGTACGTTTCCTATTGGCTGCCCTTTTAACTGCTCTCTTTTTTCCTTTGTCGGTAACGTAAGACCGTATCAGGAGCCGTTTGAATTAGTTAGAAAACAATACACTGTGAAAGAGATGGCAGGTACCTTTACATAGAGTGTGTATCCTTTAAACCCAGACTGCAGTGCTGCCATAAGCAATAACACCCCATCACTGATGCGTATGAGCCTCGGAGCATATGTCTTTCTGACCTCCACTCATTACTGCCACTGGAAGTTGTGTGAATGGACAGAACAGAGGGATGACAAAGGGATGAAAGGATGCAAGGGGATGAGTGGGGAATGTATAATGACAAGGGCATCGCACTGATAGCACATAAAGGCCAGAGTCCAAGTTGATCCATGTGCAAATCCCAGCACATAAGTCGCATGCAGTTGTCAAAGTAACATGACAGTAGATGAATCTGTGGACACACACACACACACACACACACACACACACACACAGACACAGTATCTTAGCCGTATTAAAATTACATTGTGATATAAATATAATAATGGAATCATCTCTAGCAGCGAGGAGATTGTTTTTTTTTTAAAGAAGAGAGCAGAGGTAAACACCACATTTGCAAATGCTCTCCACTACTTTAAGGTGCAACCTATTGCTTACACAGGCATTCAGTCTCTCCAGAAAAGCACTTTGAAATAGAATGCGGTGCTTTGGTACAGTTCCACATGAGCCTGATGTCACCGTGTCCATGGTCGCCAGGAGTCCACCAGTGGGGTATTAAGTCTCAGGACTGGGCTCTGGAGTGATGGAGCGCCAACCAATAACGTTAGGATGAGACTGAGTGGTTTTGTATTCCACAACTTATCAACCGGTGTTGATTAGTTTAATGAGTAAATGTCAGGGGGCCATCAAATCCTCACAGAAATGTTCTAACATCTAGTATACAGCCTGCTGTAGAGATGGAACAAACGCCCTGTTGAAACCCTGGATGGCAATATTGTGTATTTACCCAATCCCAGTTGATCATGTTGGGGCATGTGGAAGGGGCAAGTGTGTGTGTGTGTGTGTGTGTGTGTGTGTGTGTGTGTGTGTGTGTGCCTGTATTCCTGTAAAGCAGCAGGTGCAGGGGAAAGTGTCAGATAGACGCTGGGTAAAACAGTGGAGGATAAACTCATGAGAGAGAGAGAGAGAGAGAGAGAACGTGATGGAGAGAAACCCCACTGTGTTAATTAATAGTGGAAATCAGAACAGAGAAAGGTGGAGTGAAAAAATGCAGGAAAACCCGCTGAGTGTGTTACAAACACATCCAGGCTCCATTCACGAGGAGGAGAACAAACACATACCCCTCGAACACGAGCGTTAATCGAAAGTGAAAAGCATCTTTCACTGGAGAAACAAACACTGGTTTCTGTCTGGAGTAAAATATAATATTCTTTTTGACCTCAGAAGGTTTCAGTGTAATCGCAGTCATCTTCTGTTTAGGTTTCCCGTTTGTAGATGTGTGGATGAAAGATTGCTCACAGTCTCAGAGCTGCTGAATTCCTGGAAGAACTCTCTAAACAGATTTGATAAAAGCAACGTATTTTGTTTTACAACTGTGTGGCCGTTTACAATCAACGTGAAGGATATATTCATGGGTGTGTGTCTTTTTTGACGTCTTAGAGGCAAACTTACGGTGTTATACTTTAAGTGAATTTAATGTAATATAACTATCCACTTATAAATGTGATATGAAATCAAAAGTATACACTAATAATTAACAGATAGTTTGAGAATGTACATCTGTCTTTAAAATACTTTATGTAAAGGGAGGATAGCTCTCTCTCTCTCTCTCTTTCTCTCTCGTGCTCCCTCTCTCTCTCTCTCTCTCTCTCTCTCTCTCTCTCTCTCTTTCCCTCTCTCTCTCTCTCTCTCTCTCTTTCCCTCTTTCTCTCTCGTGCTCTCTCTCTCTCTTTCTCTCTCTCCCCCCCTCTCTCTCTCTCTCTCTTTTTCCCTCTCTCTCTCTCTCTCTCTCTTTCTCTCTCTCTTTTTCCCTCTCTCTCTCTCTCTCTCTCTCTCTCTCTTTCCCTCTCTGTCTCTCTCTCTCTCTCTTTCCCTCTCTCTCTCTGTCTCTCTCTCTTTCCCTCTCTTTCTCTTGCGCTCTCTCTTTCTCTCTCTCTCGCTTTCCCTCTCTCTCTCTTCCCCCCCCCCTCTCTCTCTCTCTCTCTCTCTATTATTCTCCCTCATAAGGCTCTGTGTGGATCTGAAGGTTGTCAGACATGTCTCTGGCGTACGACAGATGGCCTGCCCTTTATTTCTGCTAGCGTGTGTGTTTGAGAGCGTGTGTTTATATGGGTGTGTGTGTGTCTAACTCAACCCGTGTGTGAGTTCTAGGGCAATAACATGTTTCTTCTCACAGGGATCTCTGTGTCACCCAGTGCTGACAGATAATGAGGATCCGTTCACACACTTTCACACTCACTTACAAGCTGATGTCACACACTTGCTCTCATCAGCTCTCCATCACTCTACTCACACTATCTCTCCCTCTCTCTCTCTCCCTCTCTCTCTCTCCCTCTCTCTCCCTCTCTCTCTCTCTCTCTCTCTCTCTCTCTCTCTCTCTCTCTCTCTCTCTCTCTCTGTATTTCTCCAGGTTTTTTCTCAAATTTTTCCTCAAATGTAACCAAAACTGTCTGAAGAATGCCGGGAACCCTCGAGACATGCGGCGTTTCCAGGTAACATTTGGCCACACCCACTGTGACAACTGACCACACCCATTCATGACAACTGGCCACACCCCCTCAACCCAACTGCTACTTGGCTGGGAAACACACACACGGTCCACTATTTACCCTTTAAATAACTGAAGAAACAGCCCAATATTAAAACAGCGTTCATCCACCATGAGTCTTTCATATTATCATCTTAAATTAGTTATTCATAAATGCAAAATTCAATTTATTTGCAGGCAATAAATATTTGTTTAACCGACCCCCACCCCTCTCTCTCAAAGTCAACCCCAAATTGAAATCCCAGTCTTCATGTGCCTCACGTCGTTTCACATTGTCGGGCTGATGTTCTGTTGACGTCCTGACAGTTCTCTTCAGCCTGTCTGCGTCATGTTAATGATCTCTTCGATTTTCACTCTAATTATTCATTTTAATTGTGCTGCTAGAGCTGTAGAGTGACTTGGATCCAGTTTAATGAGAGCTGGAATTGATTTGCTTTTCTACTGACTGTAATTAGTCCAGTGGATGCGTTTTTGTATGGTTTGGATATCTGAATTCAACCTGTTGTTTTGACTGAGCTCTGATATTTAGTGAGTCAATAGGGATTAAAATGTAGTGCATTGCTTCTGACTCTGGGCTGCACTCTGGATAAGAGAGTTAGCTAAATGCCGTAGATCACTGTCAACCTTGCGTCTCCAGTTTTGGGTTTTGTTGGTGTTGGTTGTGTTTTTTTGATCCTATTTATAAAAACCTGCTGCGTTTACATTGTGTGAGTATTTCATAACGACTAAAGAAAGAGTTTTACATTTCCTTTTACTTACAATGAACAGGGAGGAAAACTTCATATCAGTTCTCAGCTAATGCTAAGCCCTGTTGGCAGTACGTTTCAAAAAACGTCTCTCTCCACACGGAAACCTCTTGAAGCTCATGTGCCATTGTTAAAAACAGAGGCGCTCTGTTCTCAAAGGGAAGTGTATGATCTCAGCCATTCTCAGTGTCCAAATACTTTAGGGAGTGATTGCAGGGCCTCGTGACTGCCCCAACAGTTTAAGCCATAGCCTTATCCCTGATTGAGGAGTTTGATACCTGACGATGCCACAGCCATCTGTAAGCGTCTTCATGACTTTGGATTGTACGATAATGGCACTCTGGACGAAGCTCTTCATTTATTACTCCACCACATCTAACAGCGCCTACGCTTCCAAAACAGACCGTATTTAAAGTGTAGCTTCATGTGGAATTAGCAGTGAATAAATTGTAGAGGAGAGATTTCTACAGGTGTCTGAGGAGGTAAGTTTTTATCAAGAATCGAGAGGTTTGTGGAGTTTATAAAGAAGGAAAATCACTTTTCAGGGCATTAACTAATTAATTTAGGGATCTGTTCTTTAAATCTTGAAACATTGGATAAAAAGCATGTCGTACTGATTTTGTGCTAAATCTTATTAAGACAGACAGCACATAGGAACTACCCCACGTCCTCGTTGAGTGTCACAAATCACAGTGCTGTAACCGCATCTATGTGGCCAGGATCATAGAACGAGGAGAAATAAGTGTATTCATTAAAAGAAGAAAGGAAAATGAAGAAAACCAAGTGACACTTGTAAAATCACAATTTTCTCTCGTTTAAAAGAACAGGTGTGAATCCGTTCCTTTTAAACAGGGCTCTGTAGACCTCTGGGGAGAGTGGTGCCGTGTTGTTTGATCCTTGTGGGTTCATTAAGACCCTGGGGGGCTGTGTAAACTTGTGGAAAAGGGGTATAATATGTCTGTTTAATGAAGGCGTATGTTCCTGTGCAGGTGGTGGTGTCTACGACGGTCAGTGTGGACGGACACGTTCTGGCTGTGTCCGACAACATGTTCGTGCACAACAACTCAAAACACGGGCGGAGAGCTCGCAGGCTGGACCCTTCAGAGGGGACCCCATCTTATCTAGAACATGGTGAGTGTGTGTCTGTGTGTGTGAAAGAGAGGTAGTGTCAAGCCACTTGGTGCTCTTAAGATCATTGTGCTCGTATGGTAGTATCTGCTGCTCACCGTATAGAATCTAGTGCTCATAAAGTAGCATCTGGTGCTCACTTGATAATATCTACTACTCACCTCTTAGTATCTGGTAATGGGTGCTCTAATGAAAGTATTTGATGCTCACCAATTAATACCTGATGTTCACTACATCACACCCAGTGCTCACAGCATTGTATCTGGTTCAGAGACGTTGCTACAGGTTATGAATGGCGGGGGAAGTGGGACTGTCGGGGTTTCCCTGAATAGCATCAAAACAGTTGTATACTTTGAGGTAATTATAGCACATATTTTATATTTCTTTTCTAAAAGGGGTGGCACGGTGGTGCAGCAGGTTAGTGTCGCAGTCACACAGCTCCAGGGGCCTGGAGGTTGTGGGTTCGAACCCGCTCCGGGAGTGTGGTGTGTTTTCCCTGTGTCTGCGTGGGTTTCCTCCGGGTGACTGTCTGTGAGGAGTGTGGTGTGTTCTCCCTGTGTCTGCGTGGGTTTCCTCCGGGTGACTGTCTGTGAGAAATGTGGTGTGTTCTCCCTGGGTCTGCGTGGGGTTCCTCCGGGTGAATGTCTGTGAGGAGTGTGGTGTGTTCTTCCTGTGTCTGCGTGGGTTTCCTCCGGGTGACTGTCTGTGAGGAGTGTGGTGTGTTTTTCCTGTGTCTGCATGGGTTTCCTCCGGGTGCTCCGGTTTCCTCCCACAGTCCAAAAACACACGTTGGTAGGTGGATTGGCGACTCAAAAGTGTCCGTAGGTGTGAGTGTGTGAATGAACGTGTGTGTTGCCCGGTGAAGGACTGGTGCCCCCTCCAGGGTGTATTCCCGCCTTGCGCCCAATGATTCCAGGTAGGCTCTGGACCCACCGCGACCCTGAACTGGATAAGCAGGTACAGATAATGTATGAATGAATGAATGTTCTAAAAGTCATAAATCTATAACATTCTCTGTCAAATACAAAGGCTAAAGGTAATGTGTCCTAAATGTGGTTTCATCAGGATGCTTTTTAGTGTGTAACTTCTCCATAAGAACCAGGTTTACTACTTAGTTCTGTACGTTCAATTTTTTCAAGATTTTATTTTGGAACCAATAGAAATGCTCCATTGGAAAGTTAAGGAGGTTTTTTCCTTCTCTATTTTATACAGTAAAATATAAAACAGTGATATATATAAAAGAGAAGTTATATTTTAAGTTCTGGGAAATCAAATGGTAGGTTCCAAGTCCCCACTCTACTGTACATTAGAAGCTACTCAGTAATATTTACTGAATCTTACAGAGAGGTTACACTGTAAATACAGTAAAAATAATGCACTCTAGGCTGTAATATGAAGTTTTACCTACTCTTTTCTCATCTACCCATTTACTAAAGTTGGTCGTAATTGAGGCTGTCGGGTTAAAACCACAGATAAGATATGATTTCAGGGTTAGGATATTTCTGTAACACAGACTCTGCTCCTTAAGTGCATGGCTACTTTAATAAAAAAGGAAGGACACATTCACCTGCTTAATACCCAGAGCATGACTTTGCCTCTCTGACATCCGGTGCATATCCTTCAGCCGCTGGAGTGAGAGGACACTAAAGTCATGTGGTTTTTCACACACACACACAGAGAGAGAGAGAGAGAGAGAGAGAGAGAGAGAGAGAGTTGGGGAAGAGGGGAACAAAAGAGGGGTAGGGCGCGGAGGACAAGAAAGAAAGACACAGAGGATGAGAGTAAGAAAAGTGTTGCGTCTGCACTGCATGTGTAACGCACTGCGTCTCAGCCTCTGACTCGTTAGAAAATTTCCCCTTCACTGTACTTTTTTTTTCCCGGCCGACCAACAAACTCTTTTATTTGCACAAAGCTAATTAATAACGCCAAGGTCTCCACAGCCTGGGATGTGCGTTCAGCAAAACTAGGCCACTTTGTCACACTCAGTAGAGCCGGAGTAGGGTAGCGTCCTTCCTTTGCACCACATTAGTGCAGAGAATCGCAGGCAGAGGGCCTAGACATTTTGTCCAAGTCACTTTTAGACAGTCACTGTCTCCAAAAGCGAATAGTAGGCAGTGCTCATTATGGACACAGATATTCAGATGTGTTTGTCCTAGTGGAAAATAATGAAACAATACAAGACTCGGTGGTGCAACTGCACATGATGCCACCGTGGTCAGTGTCAAGTGTCGGCTACAGCAAAAACCCCTCTGGAGCGATGGGCTCCGTTCATAGGACTGAGATTTATTGGAGATGTATTTGTGATGTAGAACAAAGGTTACAACGCATATGCCCCACAGCATAACAAATGACCTCTTAATCAGAGCTGTAAACACACACACACACACTCAACTGCACACACAATCCTGGTCGGGTCGTTCAACCCGAGCTGAAAAAGAGCTGCGAAGCCAGCTTTCCCCAAGTGGCCTGTTCTCTTTAGACTTCTACATGTGTCTTATAAGGCCATCGCTGCTTAAGCACTGCACATTTATTTCCTCTGAGACATGGCTATATGTGACGCTCTCTATCTCTCACTGCGGTACAGTCTCTACCCAACCCAGGTCTCTACCAGTCTCTCTCTCTCTCCCCCGCTAATACCCCCCTCTAATAACATGTGGAGATGATTTGAGAGCTGATGTGTGATCATCAGAACGCAAACAAATCCAATCATTTTCTCATTTAGCTTTAAGAAAGAGGAGCATATTTTCCGACATTGATGAGAAGCTCTGAGTGGATTTGAGTTCCACGGCCGATTGGATGGCGATGATGATGATGACGACGATGATGGAGTTCTTCAGCTTAATCGTCGGCTCTGTTCTCCCCCGGGAAGCATTCGCACGCGCTGGCTTCTGAAGGCGCAGGGAAGATTACAGCACACGATATATGGGCAAAAGTTTGTGGACACTTGCCCAGCCATCCCAGCTCCTACTCTTCTGGAGAGGCTTTATACGGGATGTTGGAGCATTTTACGTGAGGGATTCATGGAAGATCAGCCACAAAAGAATACGAATGTAGCAATGTTGGATGATTAGCTCTGGATAGCACACACCAACCCAACTCCTCCCAACTCAGCTTAATCACTCCGTCACTCCAGAGAACACAGTTCCAGCACTGCTCCACAGCTCGGTCCTGGAGGGCTTCGAACTCCTCTAATGATGAGCTTTTTAATCATTTGTTGGTGATAACTCATTTAAAGATGAGCTCAGAATCCAGATTTGAAACTTTAAAGTATGAATTGAATGGGAAAGAAGGGTTTGTGGTTTTGTTTTTGACTGCAGTAAGAACTCCATCTCTTACGGTTCATTACTGAATCATCAGCCTAGACTTTAAGGGTTGATTTTTTTAAGATTTGCTGTTAGAGTGATTCTCGAACTCTCTCAGTCGCAGGCACTCTGAATGCAGCAGTTTGGAAACATGATTCTTCTTTCTCGCTGGTCAGTAAGCTCGGTCATGTCTGAGACAACGTGTGGTGAGGTCTGTGTGTGGTGTGGTCTGTCAGCTCTGGGGCAGTGACCACAATACCCATTCAGTGTGGTAGGGAGAGTTTTTCATGGGGCTTCGGACTCAAAGGGATAAGTTCTTTGTGTGAGTGTGCCTTTCACAGCCCTACAAAATATAGCCATTCAGCCATAACATTATGGCCGTCTCCTCCTCTCCATGCTGTGAACTGAAGACACAGGTCTATAGCACCACCACAGGTTATGGTTAGGGTGGTGGATCTTTCCCAGCGCTGACAGGGTGGTGGTGTGTTACAAGTGGTACCAGGGGATCAGAAAACAGCAGGGATTTAAAAACTCCAGCAGCACTGCTGTGTCTGATCCGCTTGTACCGATACACCACAATGTCAGTGTCACTGCAGCGCTGAGAATGATCCACCAGCCAAATCCTACCTGTTCTGTGGTGGTCCTGTTTGGGTCCTGACCAATGAAGAACAAGATAAAAGGGGGAAATGAAGTATGCAGAGCAGCAGGTGCACTACAATCTGTAATTGTAGAACTACAAAGTGCTCCAGTGGTACTGAGCGCATGGACAGTGAATGTAGAAACAAGGAGGCGGTCATAATGTAATGGCTGATCAGTGTGTATGTATATATATGTGTGTGTGTGTGTGTTCTGTATGCAAGCATAGCAGTGTGAGGGGGAACAGATGGCAGCAGAGGAAGGCACCAAAGTTTAATCCTATCAGATGGATTCTCGTTCCACCATCTGGTTAATCCATGCACAATTTCAGCGCCCCGCAAAAGAGTCGTCCCAGGCCAAGATTACCATCACAGATTGCTCTGCCGCGCCTCTTCATCTCTGCCGCTTTAGCGCCGACGCCAAATTGCATTACGCCTTACCGTCGCAATCACCGCCGCAGAAAAGAGCATGTGCGACCGCCGGGGAAAAGCCAAAGGTCCTCGGCCGCAAAGTGGATTACACCACTCCTGTAAATTACAGCATGTCCGACATGCAGAATATCTGTGAAATAAAGCGGATTTGGCCTGGGTTTTATTTATGTTTTGGAAATGCCCTTCTGAAAGCATTCATAACCTAAAGACTTTAGTTGAGAGTCTGAAAGGTCTTTCCCCTTAATCTTAATGAAGTACAACTACGAGGAGTTGGGGAACTGCAGAATAAATATGATTTATCATTTGGAGCCGACTTGTCTGGCTGGACATTGATGGATGACTGATTGTTGAGCTCCTGCTCCACGCTTCAGATCAGCTGCCCACGCTCCAGCCACCACCAATTGCCTTGGAGCTGCCCCTACACTGAAGTTTTCATGGACTCCTAACTATTATCACCAGTAGATTGACCAGAGGAGGATAGGTCACCCCTTGTGAGCCTTGGTTCCTCCCCAGGTTTCTTCCTCAGCTCAGAGGGAGTTTTTCTTTGCCACTGTCGCCCCTGGCTTGCTCTTAACTGGAATTCTGTGAAGCTGCTTTGTGACAACATGAGTTGTATAAAGCGCTATACAAATAAATTTGATTTGAATTTGCCTGTTCTTGGTCCAGCGTTTACGACTCAGTATCATTTTGCGAATATTTCTTAGTCTTATCTTTGCAGCCATGTGCTTTCATTCGTTATTGATCCAATGATTGGATTGGTGCCATTAATTTAATTGGTATCGTATTCTATTGCAATTTTATATTTTTAAAGTGGGTTTTTTTTCCATAAACTGGCTTTTTTCAATTATCTATTTCTCTGTTTTAAAAAAGTCCCACCAGAAGAAAGAAAATGTAATGCATTTTCAGAAAAAAAGGTACAGTACAGGTATTACTATCACTACAGGTACAAACTGTGTAAATGTCTCTCTACAGCAGAGGCGAATGGTTGTAATCTTTCATTATAAAACTGTATAAAACACAAGAACACAATATCCTGGAGACGAAATAGGGTGTGTGAGCTCAAAACAAATACAAAATCTAGAATTATTATAGGATATGGTGCAATTATGTACTAACTAAAGGTGCTGAATACTCAGCAAGTTCACCCGTGTTAAATCAACGCTATTAGTGTTACATTAACACTGTTAGTGTCATAATTTAACACTCTCAGAGTTAACACTAATAGTTTTGATTTACCACTGGAGAATTTGCTGTGTATGTACCACTGAGGCTATCAGCACAGTGACAGCTTATGTTACTATAGAGTGCACTATTTTGGGATTCTGCCATTTTGCAGTAGTGTCCAAAAGCCTAGCTCTCATAGCATTGCAAAAAGTAATGTACACCTATGTACACTAGTGGATAGTGGATACCCATAATCCACTGCATTGTTTGGTAAAAACACGCATGAAGTAGTGTCTGCATGAAGTAGGTCACAGTGGGTCCGCCGACGGGAACACACCTTAGATGGACCATCAGTCCTTTGCAGGGCGACACACACTCACGCATTCACTTACACTCCTCCTGAATTCAGTTCCCTATAATAGCGCAGTATATAGTGTGTAGTATAGGGAAAAGTGAACAGAGAGACATTTGGAACGCTTTAGATTTACAACTGGTCTTTAAGACCAATTTTGTAGCATTTATGGTATATTTAAAATTTCATGTCCCTCTGCAGCACCTTGCTAATTTGTTTTTCTGGCCTCCAGCAGATCATTCTCTAACACGTTCTCTTTAAAGCAAACTTCTTAAAAATGGCCAACAACAATGTGAGAGAATTTCCTGTAGTCCTCTCTTCCCTAACTGCCTGTTAATCAAGCTTTCTGTTGTCTTTGTAAACTCCTCCCAGGGCATTGCTAGTGCACACACTCTCTCACACACACACACACCCTCCCCAGAGCTCAGTGGTGTTTTCACAGCTTTGTGACCCATCCTGCTGCTTCATCACATCTGGGCTCCGCTGTAGAACCAAGTCCCTCCCACCAGCGAGCCATCTGCCTCCGTCCTGCTCCTCCAGTCTTCTTCCACAACATCATTGGTCTCCACCCATTCTTGATAACCCTGAAGCTGCAGGAGGATCTCTTGGACACAGCTCTCCCCAGAGTACTCAGCTAATACTGAGACAGAGATTAGGAGTGAGCTGAGAGGAGGTCATCACAGGGAACTGAGGACCGGGCATCATACTGTTTCACTAGCTGTGATCATTGGATTGGCCTTTTCCTCTCTAGCAAAGTCAATTCTGACACTGTTTAACGGCTCAGTAGCCGGAAACATGGAAATAGAAGGATATTACTGTGCCTATTTAGGAAAGTAGGGTGAGCTACTTTGTTCTACTCTTTAGATGATTTAAAGCGAACGTGAATGTAGCTTAATTATACTTAATATTTAGGGATATTCATTTTTTGTTTTTAATAAAATGACAATTGTTGTTCTTAAAATGAAAAAAGAGCGGGAGAATGGTTGAGTTGTTCATTACAATTATACATTAAACAAAGATGCTTTAAAACGTATTTATTCACCTAATGTAATTATGAAAGTAAGGATTCTTTAAAGTCAACCATTAAAACAAAGGGTTAGTGATAACTATTTTAGTAATTAAAGCTGTTTTAGAGTCTCATACTTACATTTGTGACTTTGGTGTACACTTTTTAGACCTCTATTTGCGAATGGGATTATGTATTTACAATTGTAATTAAAATACAACAAAGTATTAGTGTGTGTTTAGCACTAGAAGCGAGGCTTAGACTAGACTAGACCAAGCAGCCTGGAGCTCTTCTCTTCTGTCCCAGATGACTGCCTCCAAGAACCACATGCCATCTTTTCCTTTTCTCTTTCTCCTCATGCCCCTCTCCCTCCTTCTCCGACAGAAAGCTGAACAATAGCTGTAATTAGTTGAACGAGTCTGCTTGGGTGAGGCTTGGGGCGTGAAGATCTGGAGCCAAAGTTCAGCGCAGGCCAAATGAAAGCGCCTCTCATTAAGGTGTTGAATTTTTACGGCTGGCTGCTGTTTTCCCAGCTCGTCCCACAGCGCCTGGCCTTTTGATCGACTGTGGTTCGAACCCGGGATCCCTCCGCCCGTGACATTTACACGAGAGTCGTAAAACAAGCCCCCCCTATGCGCCGGGGTCGGGTAATATTTAATAAAGGTGCGTGTATAATCACCAGAATTAGCATTCGCCGCCACCCTCGCCCTTGGGGGACCCGGGTAGAAGAGGGAGGGAGTGGGTGTATGTGTCTTTGAGTGTGTGTGTGTGTTTTGTGTGTATGGGGGGCGGGGGTATTGTGAAGTGTGCTGTGGGGTTGTTAGAGTGAGGTGATCATTGTCAGAGGGTGAAAAGGGGGCAGACTGATCTTTTTCCGTCTGACCCTTACATTCCATTAATTATCCCAGAGCCCTTAACAAAAGCTGAGTGGAAATGACACCTTTCATAAGCTCAGTGCTGTGTGTGTGTCATCATCAAACCTGTAAAAATGAATTTAAATTGTATATGTTAATATACCCACATCTAAATCGCTTATTTAAAATGACCATTTCCCAAGCTTACTTTATATATTACTATGATACAGGCCCTGCAGTGCACTTCTGTCAAGGTACAGTCTGCGTGGCAACACTCATAACTTCACTGTGAATGGGAATTGATGACAAGATGGATATATGTAAATGTGCTTCGGCATCACAAAAATGTATATTTAAAACTGGCTTTGATTTACTTTTATTTACTGGGAGCTGCAGCATGAACAGTATTCTGTAAATTGACTCTGGACATTGGTGGGAAACTATGAATCGACCCACAACCCCCCACCACCCCCAACCCCACAGCCATTGGCTTTTTTTTTTGTTGTGTTTTATGCAAAATGCACCTGAGTCTTGAACAGTAACTCACTCAAGTAGAGAATGTGATTTAACCTCTTCTGACGTTGACAGATCAGGGTTTTTGTGTTTGTTTGTTTGTTCGTTTTTGGAGGGGATAAATCTATTGGTGGGGACAGCTCAATAATCGCTGGATGCTGGTGGAGACACGTGTCCTCTGTCCACCTCCGTGCTAATTCTACGGTTTTGGACTTGAAAATGTCAGGAAAAATGTAGTTGCTCTTGTCTCATACTTAGTCTCTCTCTCTCTCTCTCTCTCCCTCCATGCACTGCTGTCGTTTGAAATTCAGCAAACCGTGCTCGCTATAATCCATAAAGGCTGGCAGTGTGCCCTTGGTGAGGTGTGATGAGAAGTGATGAGGTTCTAGCCCTTGCCTTTGGCAGACCACAGCCAACGAGAGTTACAAAACATAGCCAAACTACAACAAAACACAGGGAAACACAGTTCAACCCAGCAGCACAAAGTACAACATTGTAGAACACCGCAGAACCCGGCAAAACCCATTAAAACACAGACAAATCCAATACAGCTGGGTAAAATACAGAATAAAATAATAGTAAAACACAGAATAATAAAATTCATCACAATACAGCATTGCACTGCTGTGTCTGATCCACTCATAGCATCACAATAACAATAACCACACAGTAACAGACCACCACCATCACTGCTGCATCACTGCTGCTCTAAGAATGATCTGTGTGGTGGTCCTGGGCAAATTACGTATGTAGAGCAACAAGTCGACTACAGTCTCTAATTATAGAACTACAAAGAGCTCCAGTCTGGACAGTGAAGCTGAGAGAATGGACAGTGAGTGTAGAAACAAGGAGACGGCCAAAATGTTATCAGTGTATCAAAATATGGTATAAGAGTAAAACATAAAACAATGAAGAATGACACAGTAAAACACAAAAAAACACATTGTAACACAGTTACAGTCAAACATCACAATATCTTATGACATTAAAACACAAAAAACACTAGGGTGTGACTCACTGAAACACATCAAAACTCTGTATAACACGTGAAAACATGGTAAAACATTGTATGACACAATAAAACAAAACAAAACATTGGTATGACACAGTACAACACATCAAAACACAGCAGAGCCCAGCCTAGAGGTCTTCCCTGTGTACAGCAGTTATAGCAGCTACACGTCACCACAATGTAGATTGAGATTGATGATCCCAGAGCTTACTTCATCTCTCTCTCTCTCTCTCTCTCTCTCTCTCTCTCTCTCTCTCTCGTCGGGAGGCGTATGGAGACGATACGAAAGCGCCAGCCTCTGTCTAATCACATCTGACTGCTTTAATGGTTCTGTCAGTTATCGTTAGGTTGTGGCAAGGCCTCCATTTCCAAATGTTTCCCATAAATCTATTTGCTGTAATCATGAAAAGATATGTCAATTGCCTTGTCTTTAGTGTGAGGATGTAGTACATGGATTTAGTGCCTGATATTATGGCGCTAAATCTTTGGACCTCTACTGACACGGTTTTGGAATCTAAAAGCGTTCATATACAAAAGATAGCACTTTTAAAATAGGTGTTTACCTGATGTGCAGTGATCTGACCTGAACCTGAGGTTCCTCTGATATCATCTCATACTTTACCATACTTTCACCTGAGGGTTTGTCATTTCTACTATCATTTGCCCTGACCTATTTTATGCTGCTCCACATTTGCACATAATAGAACACATGTCTAAAAATGAAATAAAAACCTATTTAAATGCTGCTGCCATTCAAGACTATGGTCTAATATTCAAGCTCTGAGGGAAAACCTTGTATACTTTATTAAGCAGGGTCACATGAAATGTTGCATGCAGCATAATGGATGTCACAATCTCTGTCATGCTCTGAAAAATAAAGGTGCTACAAATGGTTCTTTGAGTAGAACCACTTTTGGTTCCATAAAAGACCATGGCTGTGTGTGAAACAGAAGGCAGCAACCTCCTGCCATGCTGTCTATGTTGTCACTTTAGTCAGTGCCCTTAGAAGGCAGCATTTAGACATGAAGTCACCCGTAACAGAACTGCGTTTGAGACATGCTTCCAAGGCAGCAACGCATCACAGTGTTGCTAGGATACAGACAGCTGACTGGTGTAATAAACAAAATATACATTACTGTTTATAATTGAAATAAAATGAGAAAGAAAATGATGCCAGTTTTAATATTAATACAATAACGTATACATTTGTATGAAGAAGACGCAGCAATGGAAAGGTCTCCTTGCAAGAGGAAGAGTATTAGATTTGCATCTATTGGCTCTAGCTACTCATCCCAAAGTAACTAGGCTCATTATTATTATTGTTATTGTTGTTTTTATTAGTAGTTAGGGCTGGGAAATTAATTGAAAATCTATCAAAATCAACATTAAGAACTTCTAATCAATATAATCTTGTCTATATCGATTATTTTGATTATTTTTGAATGCTGAGGGATTCCAGCCGTTTCAGACACAGCCCATGTTTGTTTAAGAGATGATTGAATGTGAAGAAGCTTTTAAACGTTTGAAATTCCCTCACTAGATCTTAAGATTCTTTACCCATTTGAACATATTACAGAACAATGGTTCTTTATGGAACTCAAATCTTGCTCCTCTATGACATCACTCACAGTACCATTCTGTAGAATCTTTATTTTTATGAGTGTACTTTCAAAACCCAGGATATTACTCATGAGCCTTAATTACTTCCAATGAGAGAGATGTATATTCTGAATCTACATAAATAGCTGCCTCTTCATATCAGCTGTAATATCCGTTTTGCTACTGACAGCGGTCCAGGAAAACTAGACCTGCCTGGACTTGTTTGTACAAGAAAATAAAAGAAAACCTAGTATTTCACCTGACATTTTGAATATCGCTGTAAAGAAGGTGTACACATTCTGAGAAGGTTACTTAGTTTAATAACCCCTCTTTATTTCTCTCTTTCTCTCTCCCTGTGGGAAGCAGCCACTCCATGTATAAAGGCCATCAGTCCCAGTGAAGGCTGGACCACGGGAGGTGCCACAGTAATCATCATAGGAGACAACTTTTTTGACGGGCTGCAGGTCATCTTTGGCACCATGCTGGTCTGGAGCGAGGTCAGTTCACTTACACAGTTACCCAATAAGACCAACAAGTCTGCGGCCAACTAATACGACAAGGAAAGTAATTTATATTACTTTGTACTCATGTCCGTAATGTCCGTGTACTCATTTCTGTGATCTCTGAAGCAGCTGCACGAGTTCACCATGCTTAGTTCAAGTGTGGGATCGAGGGCTATCAAACCCTGTGTTTTTGTTGTTGTTGTTGTTTTTATATATTAATTTAATGAAGAATTAACCAATAGAAATGCTCCACGATTTAAAAACAAAATCCTTCTATAAAGGTACAATTTCAGAAATACGTGATTTTCTTTGGACAGCGACGATATCTAGAAGAGGATGAGCAGGTGTCCATAAATATTTGGTCACGTAGTCTAAGTGAATTGTACTTATGTGGGTTGCTATTAACTTAATTCAAGAATCTCTGAGCAGTATTGCCTTTTAAGGTCTAGTCCCATAAGCTTTCCAAACCAAGTACCTCTTCTTGACAAAATGAGCTCCTCTAATTACTGTCATTACATTCTGGGAGAGCGAGAGAGAGAGAGAGAGAGAGAGAGAGAGAGAGAGAGAGATTAATTACAATAGGCTACTCCTGTTCTCCCTTTTCTCTGTCCATCTCTTTCACATATATATATATGTACACAGACACACACATACACACACACACACTTTATGTATATATATCCCTCTTTCACACACTCCCTCTCTCTGGAAGTGTGTTGAGTTTGCCGCTCTCGTTCTGGTAGGAGCTGCTAGATGAAAGAGAGTGCGCTATAAAAAGCCCCTCATTGGTGATGCCATATTTATCTGAGAGGTGAGAGGAGCAGTGGCTGGCATATGAAAGCCCAGCTAAGTGTGCAATGAAAGGGACAGTTTAAAGTCATGTAAAGCTCCGGCGGCGCTGTTGGCTTTGAGCATGCCGGTGCTTCGCTGGGGAAATTGCTTTGTAGAGCCAGCGCTCCTCTTCAAAGACGCTTCAGCTGAGTCTCCGGAGCGGAGAGCAGTCAAATCAGAGTCCAATCACAGAACAAAGCTCGGTTGCTTAATAGGCACGGTAACGGAGCTAATGTGGCTGCAGGTAAGCAGCAGAAAGCTGCAGGCGGCAGAGTGAGAGCAGCTGTTTATACTCTGTTTATCCGCTCCTAAACACATGCTGTTACAGTCAATCACCAAATGCGGCTTCTATTAATAAGGAGCATGGAAGAAAAGCTGGGAATAGAACCTTTATATTCAAGTTCACCTGAAATGTGCAGGATTACGTCCCGTGGCTTCTTCAGATCATCAGTTGCATTTAAACTAAGCAGATTCTTCTTAGTGGAGTTATTGTGGCACACAGAAATACAACATGCAGTAAATTATTATACAAGGAATGTACAACTAATAGAATGAAATCTCTGGAGAATGCCTCCAAGCCATGGTTGGTGTAGCAGTGTACCTACATTCTCTGAAGTGATGGAGCTCTATGCAATACCAGCATCGGTACCTGAATACATGCTCTTGTGACTGCCACCAAATCCTCACAAAATAAGCCACACTGCTAAGCCTTCCCAGAAGAGCAGAAGATGATATTATTAAAAAGTATGGACATACAGTGTGCATACATATAACTCGGCACTGTATAAACACGGCAAGCCTCTATAGAACACCTCTGCTCTTTTGAAGCGCCTTCAGACAGAAAAGAAATCTTATTTCAGGGAGTGAGAAGCTGAAATGGGGGAAAACGAATGAGCTCATGACATCGTAACCCACGTAGAGCTGTGTCTGTATCACCGCAGCATGCAGGAGTTTGATAAAAGGTCAGAGATCATTTCCTCTGCTCCGTGAGCTGATTAATGAGCTTATCCAGTCTCAGGGAGGCTGTTACTTCACTCTCATACGCTCTCGATCCTTCACTAGCACTATTGCTTTTCCTTGCTCTCAGACCAGCGCTGATACTTATAATGTTTAGTTTTCATATTGATGCTGTCCAATCAAAAATAAGTATCTCCATTTTTGTGGATTTTAGTTTAGCAGCGGTGAATATTTTAGGAAGAATGGACCAATAGAAAAATGACCTCGAGCTAAATCTTTTTATATTGATTTCCATTGAAGGTTAAGCATGTTTTTTTCATTCTCTTGTATATGTTTTTTAGAGCCACAATGTGCTTTTTAATTATAGGAGCCAGACCTCACTCCCCTTTCACAGTTAAATCCTGATGTAATATTTATACATTTTTAATTTATGTTTTAATTTATATTTTCATGAATTCATCAGTATTAGCAATATTAATTTTGTTATATTTGGAATTCTAATACCTGTTAGCTACATTAGGGTTCATCTTGGACATGCCTTGGCCAATATACCCACAAATTAACATACACTGGCTCCAGAGAAACAAGAACAATGACATGGTAAACGTGCAATCAACCTAAAATAATAGTTACAATTGCCCTTGCTTGATTTTCTGTATTTTGATTATGATTCATATAAGGCACTATGCATCATGCTCCATGACCAGCACATACTGAGTTTTAATTGGCCTCAATAGAGCACATTTTTGCTTTATTATCCCTAGCAACTCATATATGATGCAGTAGGTCCACTGTAATATTTAACACGTTCATACCAGCGATGCATATTAGGTAATTACAGAGGTCAGATTTCCCTCTGATTGTTTAATATATGATTAATTGTGTCTACTGTTAATAAACCAACGGTTGCTGCACTTCTTATTGGACATTAGAATATTGTTCTCATTCCTTTTCCTTCTCCTTGTTTTTGTGCACCTTTAGCTCATCACCCCTCATGCCATTCGGGTCCAGACTCCTCCAAGACACATCCCTGGAGTGGTGGAGGTCACTCTGTCCTACAAGTCCAAACAGTTCTGCAAAGGTACACCGGGCAGGTTCATCTACACAGGTAAATTACAATGTGCTGAGTAGCTGTATTTATTTTTTCCACTGCACTTCTTTACACTTAATGCTCTTATTTTTTACATTATTTAAAAGGATCCTAAACAGTTTGTGGCTTAGATATAAAGTAAAAAAAAACCACATGGATCCTGCTTTATATTGTCTCCAATAAAACTGTAATGAACGGTGATGTTTTCATTTATATTACATATAGATCACAGTAGTACATCCTATGTAAATACATAGCAATATCTTCTGTAGTTCATGTAATTACACAAGTATTACCTGGGAGAAGCATTATGGTAAATACAAAACTACTATTGTCACTTTGTTTGCACGTATTGTTAATGCATAATTTTTATTAGACTCTTTTCTTTGGATAAAAGAAAATAAAAGCCACTCCACCGGCTTATTTTTTTTAGTTTTGTTTAGGTTGTTTTGTTTATTTGTTTGTTTTGCGTTTTCTTTTTGCTTTTGTTTTTTGTTCGTTTTTTCCATGCTTGTGAATTCAGTAAAGAAGAGGTCCAGTATGGTCCAATGAGTTGGACGGTGTTCCTAAACAGGCCCTTGCTGCAAAGGAATGCCACCTATTTCCTGCTCCTGCAGCTTTAACACAAACAACTGCAGCTCGTTCAGATAGAGACCCAGCTCTAATCTTTGGAGGAAGAAGGGGTCATGTGAGATCTGAAGTGATTCAGGATCACTGTATACTCCATGTTATAAGAGGGCTACATGCCAACAAGGAAGAATTAAACCAGTACTTAGTGAAGCAGGCAGGTATTTGTATAGAACCCAAGCCAACACTGAATAATATCTTGCCAAAATGAATGGTGAAATCTTCTTAAATTTACTCAATATATCTAACATTCTACATTCCAAGATTTGTGTAAGAATGTTTAAACACTTTTTCTAGATGTATATATTCATCATATTTACATTTTATTAATCATAACCGTGTCTTAAAATATGCAAAATGATATTCTGGTCTTGTCCCTCCGGGGTGTGAGCCCATCTTGCGCCCAGTGATTCCGGGTAGGCTCTGGACCCACAGAGACCCTGAACTGGATAAGGGTTCCAGACAATGAATGAATGAATGATGTCACAATAAGGTGTATTACTTATATAAACAAATACCTTTGTTGCAGTACACCATGTTGTTTTTTTTAAGAATGAAGTTAGACCATTGCGTCTAATCCAACATAATCTCCAAATGAAAAAGGGCCTTCATCGGTACATTTAAAGGGACCTCAGCTGTGGGCATTGTCCTCTCAGTGTGTGTCCACTCCTGTGGCTGTTTATTCATGTGTGTGAATGAGATGCTCATTGGGTTTATGGCGCTGGACTTGGCCTCTCTTCATGGTCCATTCATTGAACACATGGCCAGGCACTGAGCGAAGGATTTTGCAACACACACACACTAAACACACACACACACACTAAACACACACCTTCGAAACTGAGGGCAGATGGTCAGGCCAGTTTTTTAACAGCCACGCTCCCTGATGTGTTCCTATTTTTTGCCAAAATATTCATACCCAGGAAAACATTGTGGGTATTTTAATTAAGCAACAAAATATATGCGCTGTAAAAGTGCTTTGTGGTAACAAGCTATTGAGTATTTATTTGAGTTATATTCAACTATGCATCAACAGCAAAATTCAGAATTTTGGTTAAAATCAACGAAATGCCAATGAAAAATTCAAATCAAATTTTAAAATGTGAACACAATAAAGGTTAATCAGAAATGAGTTCACATGCTAGTACGCAGTGTAAATGAGTGTATTCTGCTCAAAATACATTTTCCAAATAACCCCAAGCACATTATTGTTGCGGATGCTCGTTCTTAAACACATTTCCAGTGTGTCCTACGTATGCCATGTTGCACAGTGTATTTCTGCTGTATGGTCATTGGGGGCTATATTGCATCAGTCATACTGCACTGGTTTTATAACTGCCATAAATGGAAGTGAAATTTTTCAATCTGGATCCTGGAGTTTCTCTGGAGTCTTCCTCTTCTTCCCCTGCCCAGGTTACAGTGTATTATCTGTTGTAAAGTTAAGGGACAACAGAGCACCGTTCCACTGCGGATCAACTAGACATATGAACTTTCTAGAATAACACCCTGTAGTTTCTCATGAGTCTCCCTCTTCTTCTCATGCCCATGTCCCAGCAGCCCCCCTGGTCCACAGAGCTGGGGGACATTTCTCTCCCCTGGCTCCAGTTGGCACCTGGGCCAGGCCCAGTTGCCAGTGGGTACTAATCATAGAGGATTGGCAGGGCTGCGTGGCAGCTGGCAGCGGAATTACACACGGGGCATCTGGCGTCTCTAATCAACTTCTGTCAGGCAGAGGAAATGGAGACCTAATTAAATCAATGGCACACCAATGCTGCCGTGCTCGAACACCACACAGCCATGCGGAAAGACGTAGGAACGCACCTTTTCCTGGAGAACAGCTTCCATGCATGCACAGAGGAGGGCAGTCGAATACCCACTCTCATTACAATCTCGATTCGGCTCTACAGAATAAACGGATCGCCTGAATCTGCCATCAGTTCTGTGATCGGGAATAGCATTGTAGGGCCCACAGTCTGTATTGATGATGTTGTTGATTTTTGGCACCAACTGCTCTCTGCTTAAGAACTCATAGACCACTCAGTTAATGGATTCCTCAAAAGCCCGCCAGATAATGGATGATGTCATCGTAGGGGTCTTCGTTTCTTGGCACGAAGAGAGGAGTTTGCGGTAAAACGGTAAAATGGTAAGATGGTGGGGTGGGGAGAGGGTGAAGTTGTAAAGTGGCATTGCATCTATACACAGAGGGATGGCTAACCGAGCCCCAGATGTGGTCCGCCAAATCCCGCCACACTCTCCGTACTCCCACCTCACTCCTCTCTCACTCCATCACTCCTCCTTCAGTCCTCCCTGCAATTTAACATCCAAAGGCTCAGCGCAATTATATTTATCATCAGAACAATTAAGCTCACTCCGCCAGGGACATTACACATCCTGCATGGCACTCGGCAGATAAGAGCACTGAGTCATCATCCCTCTCTTTCTGTCTCTCTATCTATCTTTCCCACCCCACCCCACCCCCCTCTCTGTCTCTCTCTCTCCCTCTCTTTCTCTCTCTCCATCTGCAACAAATGCATTTCCATGTTTGGTTGGGTATTACCCCACACCAGATTGCCACGTTTGTATCATTTGTCAGAAGGCCGTTCCGTCCGTTTCTGCGCGTCTCGAGGCAGAGTTATAACGCTATCTGCCAGCGAGCATGTGTGCTCCCTCACTCGCCCGATAGATTGGAGGAGTTGATGAATCACTCGGGACGTTCAGCAGGCACTTCATCGCTGCTCAGTATTCAGTATTCAGGCCAGTGGGCTGAGCAGCACCCATCAGGCCCACTATTAAAAAGACTCTGCTGGAGCACATTAGGGCCAGTTCTCTTATTCCGGCCCAGTGATGAAGTCTACGGAAGGCATCAGTCACTGGAGGTGAGCGGGAGCCAACCTTTTGATCCACACCAAATCAGAGCTGGCCCAAAGTCAATAATAGAACATTTACTGGCTTTAAACGTCGTCCTCTTCCTGTTTTACTGGAGATGGGAACAACGATACGAGACGTGCAAACTTTTCATGGCTCTGTTCTTAGCCATGGCACTTTTCAAATAGTTTTAATTAAGAAAAATCAAAACAAAGCCATTTGTTTGTAGTTTAATTATTTTCTGAGTTAGGTTACAGTGCAAAAGCAACAGCCGAGGAATTAAAGCAAAACTAGGTAGCATTTCTACCTTAAAATTACAGCTTCAAAATCATTGTGATGCTTCATTGATCTGTAATAGTGAGAACAGAGGCTCTGCCATCGCTAGCAAAAACTGTACTATGTAACTTTTGGTGGAGGGTGGGAAACCACCCCTTCCCCCTTTCACTTGATTTCAGGACAGTGCTGTAAAAGTCAATTACACTCTGTGACTGTAGGACTATAAAACATTTGCCAAGTGTTCCTTTAAATAATTAATATTTAATAATAATATTCATATAAAGTAACGTGACCTAACATGCTTGTACTTGTCACTGTAGTGTGTGTGCCATCTTTCTTTAACCCTTTAATAATCTGTCGCCAGTTTAAATATTTAGGATATAGTTTATGTTTGGCATTTTCAACAAGGGTTTAGATGCAACGGTCAATGAAAAAGGAACAAAAATGTCTAAAACACTTGTATATTGTTTATTTTATTTTTATTTGTTCCAATATGTTACATCAAAAAAATTAGAAAGGGTGCCCTAAATTTTGACAGTTGTGTTTTCTGTAAAGAAGCAAAATATGTAAAATCATGTGATTTGACCAATTATTTTAAACTTTCCCATACCACTGTATATACAAAGGTTATTTATATATAAGGTATTATTTTCAGGTCTTATTGTGAATATTAGCAAATCCCTGGGAATACAGCCGAATGTTTTATTCCCGGTACAGAGTTTTCTATCCCATGCCATCTTAGGAAAGCTAATGGAAAATAAATTTGGCACCATAAATATTTGTGTTAATATATAAAACATTGGAATACTGCTTGATCAGAAATATTGAATGATTTTTATGTTTAATCACGATAGCTAACCACAACTGAACTCTTCCTAATCGTCCTTCAGCTGATTTGACAGAGAACATTTTTTCCAGCGCGTTTAGCCCTAAGTGCTACAACCATAATTTTTCTAATGTGTTGAGTGATTGTTCGATTTTGATAATGAGACTCTTTAATTCTATTGATGAATGGTGTCGTGTTGCTTGATCAATGATGTCCATTTCCATTAAATTGCTAATCCTTGACATGTGAAAATTGTCACCATAAAGATATAGTGGAATTGCTTTAGCTCGGTAGCATGGACTCTTCTGTGGGCAGTTTAGCTCGAGCAGGATCGAGGAAAACAACTCGTCTGTTTTATGGCCGCTGATTCCTCCTATACGTTCACCCCCCCTTTCTTAAAGCGATGCCTTATTTAGCTTGTCGGATTTACCAAATAAACGCAATCACCAGGTTTATGGAAAAATGGATAAAAATGAGATTGTAAGATATTGATCCTGGAGTGGGGAGGGTTGGGAAAAAACAGGCCTCATCTATATAGGGAGAAAAATGAAGCAATAATTCAGGCCGGCATCGAACACCCTGCCACTGAGCTTATCGATTCCCATCCACAGCATATGAGATCACACCTGAGAGAGAGAGAGAGAGAGAGAGAGAGAGAGAGAGAGAGAGAATGTCTGCCATTCCCTAACATGTAGAGAACATTACCACCCTGACATTAACAGCTCTGTACAAAGCCCACAAGTGCCTGTTAAAAGGTTCCGCTAAAGACCAATTACCCAGCATGCCTCTGTGCTCTGTCAGTCAGGGATACAGCTGGAGTGCTACGGGTCTAGATGCAGTCAGCTGACTCAATTCCCCCCACCAGCAGCTCTGAGCAATTGGCTGGACTTTAGAAGTAGAATGTCACTAAGGTTGTATGAATAAGCCTCACATATGCCTTCTGAAGTCTGTGAGAGATTTGGACCAGGCCCCGGGTCACTTTCTGGTTACCGATGGGTTAATGCTTTGATTGGACTTGTCCTCACAGTGTTAGAGTGTTGTCTTTAGAGGAGAGATTTTTTCAGTCTTTCTTTCTTCTTCTGTCCTTTCTTCTCTCTTTGTCTCCTTCTTTCTGTCTCTCTCTCTCTCTCTCTCTCTCTCTCTCTCTCTCTCTCTCTCTCTCTCTCTCTCTCCCCCCCCACCCTCCAACCACCCCAGCAGGGCTCTAGTTATTATTGTGAAATATGAAGCGATCTGGCTCTGCCTTCATGAAATTTCAATGAGCATTGATCGGTGTGATTGCGCGGAATCCTTCAAGCAGTGGTAGTTGTTCATTTATTTATTTATCGTTGATATGTTTTACTCGTTCTAATTCCATCTTCTGAGAAAAAAAAGTAAAAGAAAAAATAAATAAATAAATAAAAAGAAAAGCAGCATCTCTGGACTTTTAATGCGTCCAATCACTTTTGGTTCTGAGGGAACGCTTGCTTCATCCCTGGCCACTTTGTCAGGTCAGGTGGCAGGGAAATTCAATTTGAAGATCATGGAGACACTGGTCCCTCTCTGTGGCTCTATATTTGCTTATATTGATTATATCGTGTAAACATAATGAGCTGGCATGGTATACTCAAGATATTCCTTTCTATATTGATTCAGCAGATTTGGTTTCAACGGTAGAGTTATGACTCATGACATCACACATAACCTCATTATCCGGAACCGGAGACGGGTGGGTAATACTCCACGTGTGATCCGATGAGGGCAGATCTTGGGTGTATGTTAGTGAATCTGGCATCAATGGTATCGTTGTTTCTTACTTTAGAGTACAATCCATTCAGGAATCTCAGATTCCTCTGCAGTAATGTATGAAAGTAAACAAGCTCACAGATGGTTGAAAGATATTCCATGGTGCTTTGGTGTGGTTTGTGAAACGCTGTTTCCCTTTAAAGGGACAGGAAACATTGGAGCCCAAGGGATCTGACTTCCCCTTTTGAGATGATGGCCGTTTGAGCGAGAGAGAGAGAGAGAGAGAGAGAGAGAGAGAGAGAGAGAGAGAGAGAGAGAGAGAGAGAGAGAGAGAGAGAGAGAGAGAGAGAGAGAGAGAGAGAGAGAGAGAGAGAGAGAATTGTTTGTTTTAAACTAGTGATATGATGTGTCTCAGCCTATGATCTTCTACAGAAGCTCTTTCTCCATCTGCTGGTGGCTGCTGAGCGGTTTGCTTTCTTTACAGGGCATAAATACTGTCTCCCTTTGTTGCTGCTTCTCATCGAGGACATTTCTGACACTTACCAGAACCTTATTGACTTCGTCTATGAAGTGCTCACATCATCACTTTCACACGCCGTGAAAGTAGAGCAGAGATTGCCAAATAAGGACCATCATATTCCTGCTCTTTGTTTTACTGTCCAATATATGCTCATCTTCATGCTCTTTCACCCTCCAGCTTTCTCTCTCTCTCTCTCTCTCTCTCTCCCTCTCTCTCTCCTTCTCTCCCTCTCTCTCAGTTAGATTGCATTATCTGCCTGGCTGGTGAGGAGATTGTACAGAATGTGGAAATCAATAGCAATGAGGGGGAGTAAACATGTGCAGATGTCTGGGAGGGCAGCAGAGTACAGTTTAGCCAGAGATCTCTCCCATCCATCTCTATATCAGCACATTAACACACTGCCTCCTCCAGCTCTGGAGCCCTGCCTCATTACACCAGCTTTGAGCCACTGTTAAGGGAGATATATACGCTCAGCCCTGGCCCTCACACACTTTGCATCAGCTACCACTTCATTATGCCCTGCTTCCTCTGGAGACTCAAGCCTCCGCACACCGAAGGCCAGCTATTCCGAAAGCTTTAGAACACATTTGTGTAGGTACTGCTGCTGATAAGAGCCATATAACCAAACTCAGGCAAACATTTTATTCAAGACCCTCTGCCTTGAGTCAGTTTTACTGCATCGTATCATCAGTTTTTCACGCATTCACGTGTAGTTACGTCACTGAGATGTAAACAGTCTTTCTGGGTGGTTTTATGTGAAATGGAGTAGTGTAAAGACTCTCCACCTCTCCACATGCACAACACAAATATAGCATTTTATAGATGTTCACAAATTTCCAGTTCACTGCTGATATCTCCTCAGGTTTTCTGTGTAAATCTGGCAGCATCCGTACAGCATCTTACGGATTTAATGAGAAACCTGGAATAAAATCTACTTTCAGAGTAGCTGGAACACAGGCATCCATATAAGGCACAGTAAAATAAGTCAAAGAAGCAATATTTGTGGTTTTGATGTAGTTTGATTAGCTATTAAAATATTATCTAACATATTAATATAAACTTCATGATGTCAACATTTTGAAAGCCTTTTAATTAACCTTGCTTCTTTAGTAACTACCTTCAAATTGTCAGTAAATTCAGCAAATAATCAGCAACAGTGAATTAACCAAGACAACCTGTCATTGAGGCAAATCACTAAACAGCACCCCTTGTGGTGTATTTTGTTTTTGTTAAATTTGAGTGAGTGAGTGAGTGATTTATGAGTTACAAGCCTGTTCAGTGAGGTGCTTATTTTCACTTGGAATATCAACAACATTCATTCACATACACAATGTGTGTGTTGCCCTGTGAAGGATTGGCGCCCCCTCCAGGGTCTATTCCCGCCTTGTGCCCAATGATTCCAGGTAGGCTCTGAACTGAATAAGCGCTTACAGATAATGAATGAATGAATGGTATGTTTATGTAAGTATACGACTGTAGTTTGAGATTGAACTTGTCTGTAAGTATTATTCACTTTTTGAATTACCACAGAAAGTAATTGTAACTTCAGCATGACTTTACTTTTTTGCAGTTAGCGGTGCATTTGGAGTTAGTTCATCGTTAAGGTATAACTTGTGTAACCATAACAGCAACATATAAGTCAGTGTTACCCACCTATGTTGCACCTATGTTTTCTGAGCTAGTATTCATTTGAGGCCCTTTAGAGTCACCCTTCACCCAGTGTGGGCCAAGGCCCTCATTCTAAACACAGCCAGCCTCTGTCTCTATTCATTCTGCCCATACACTCATACACTTCCCTACACTAAAGCTCCCACCCAGCTTCTGCCTCATTCTGATCCCTGGGTCACACTTCCACCTCCCGGCTGGAACCTCCACAGGCCTGATTACAGGAAGTCTATTTAGATATGATGTATTGTGAGCCCCAGGGTGGCTTTGCATCATTCTGTCACATAGGGCTGTTTTTGTTGTTCTTTCTCTGGGCGATAGCTGTGCTCTGCTCTCCATCACTGCCCCAGGATTGTTTTAACAGTTTTTGTTCAGGATTCTTAAGTAAACACTGGGTCAATCACAGGCCCGAGTGAGCGGCTGCGGGGCTAGACGTCCACTGCTTTCCTCTGCCTTAATGCTGGGGCTCAGTCAAGAAGTCATTATGATCTGCAGTGTGTCAGGAACATTGCTGACTGCTCTTAGCTGCAGTTGCAAAAGGAGCGTGTTTCACTGAAATTGAATAAGTGAGGCATTAACTGTATACAAGGCCTGCCACAGTGGTCCTGTATCCTACAGATGAAATAAAGTCACATTCTCTAAACACATTCTCTACAGGGTACAGACTTAAATACTGTACTCTATATATTTGATTGTAGAGTTTCAATTTATTTACAGAGATTAACATAAAATGGTATGTGCCATAACTCTTCTATGGATCATATTTAATGTTTTTTATCTAATATGTTTTGCGGCACAGTGGCGCAGCAGCACAGCTCCAGGGATCTGGAGGTTGTGGGTTCAAGTCCAGCTCCGGGTGACTGTCTGTGAGGAGTGTGGTGTGTTCTCCCTGTGTCTGCGTGGGTTTCCTCCGGGTGACTGTCTGTGAGGAGTGTGGTGTGTTCTCTCTGTGTCTGCGTGGGTTTCCTCCGGGTGACTGTCTGTGAGGAGTGTGGTGTGTTCTCCCTGTGTCTGCGTGGGTTTCTTCCGGGTGACTCTCTGTGAGGAGTGTGGTGTGTTCTCTCTGTGTCTGCGTGGGTTTCCTCCGGGTGACTGTCTGTGAGGAGTGTGGTGTGTTCTCCCTGTGTCTGCGTGGGTTTCCACCGGGTGACTGTCTGTGAGGAGTGTGGTGTGTTCTCTCTGTGTCTGCGTGGGTTTCCTCCGGGTGACTGTCTGTGAGGAGTGTGGTGTGTTCTCCCTGTGTCTGCGTGGGTTTCTTCCGGGTGACTGTCTGTGAGGAGTGTGGTGTGTTCTCCCTGTGTCTGCGTGGGTTTCCTCCGGGTGACTGTCTGTGAGGAGTGTGGTGTGTTCTCCCTGTGTCTGCGTGGGTTTCCTCCGGGTGACTGTCTGTGAGGAGTGTGGTGTGTTCTCTCTGTGTCTGCGTGGGTTTCCTCCGGGTGACTGTCTGTGAGGAGTGTGGTGTGTTCTCCCTGTGTCTGTGTGGGTTTTTTCCGGGTGACTCTCTGTGAGGAGTGTGGTGTGTTCTCTCTGTGTCTGCGTGGGTTTCCTCCGGGTGACTGTCTGTGAGGAGTGTGGTGTGTTATCCTTGTGTCTGTGTGGGTTTCCTCCGGGTGCTTCGGTTTCCTCCCATAATCCAAAAACACACGTTGATAGGTAGATTGGCGACCCAAAATTGTACCTGGGTGTGAGTGAATGTGAGTGTGTGTCGTCCTGTGAAGGACTGGCGCCCCCTTCAGGGTGTGTTCTGGGTAGGCTCTGGACCAGATAAGTGGTTAGAATGAATGAATGTATGAATGTATTTATGCATGTTTTACCAGTTCATTTGGTATATCATATAAAATTCGTTCTACATTCTGTGTTTCTCACAACCCGTAATACCACCAAAGTATGGGACAAAAAAGAGCTGAACGAAATTTAGCACTGCGTTATTTAGACGCAGCACACATGCTTAGCACATGTGCTGCTAGCGAGAGTAGGCTAGCACAAGTGCACTAATTATATATGTTTATAATGTTTTTCTATTCTATGTAGCCTTGGCACCTAAGCAGCAAACCTATATAAAATCCCAGTCATACCTAAATAAAGAAAGAAAGAAAGAAAGAAGTGAGTTAACAAGGACACAGTGTCATTTACGCAAAGCACCCCATGTTGAATATTTTGTTAAATGTCTGTGAGTGAATTCTGTGAGGAATTTTGCTTCTAAAAACTCTATAGAGTACATTTAGATATTTTCACAAAGAAAAAAACATTAAAAAAATACTGGTGAATCAAAGACACCATAAAATTGTACATTACTCTAGATATAAGCCGACCTATTATACCAAATGAACAGCCGCTAAAGGTAATGACATCAAGTCAGATTGATCTGGATGGGAACGCTGTCGGACCATCACTATCCAGATGCAGGAATGCAGAGACTTGATCTGGCTTGTCAGGTCGAGAGCCATTTGTTCACTTCTCTTTTCCTCCCATTAAGAGCTAGTGCTCACCTGCTGCTTGGAGGCCGTCCTACTCTATGAAGAGGAGAACTGATCAGTGGGCAACTTCCATCGCGTCTGTGCCATTCCCCGGCGGAGAGAAGGCCAAGCCGGGCACATCATGGGCTCTGGGCTCCAGGGGCATGGTTCTGTCTGGGCTCAAAGCCATCTGACTGCACTCCACCGCACAGAGAGCCTGCCCACAGTCTGTCCTCTCAGCTGTGGAGCTGAGGGGGAGCTGGGTTAGATCCCTCAGGAAACGACCAGGCTGCGGCCTACAGGGCGAACAGAAGGGTGGCCGAGAGACACAGAGACAGAGGGAGAGTGAGAGACACTCCGTTCCCTCATTTCACCAGAACAATTAACTGCGGGCTAAAGAGAGTTCGCTTTTGCGAGTGCTATTTTTCGCTCCATCTTCTGTTGTGTGCAAGAGTCTGCGCTCCAGGCGGCAGAAAAACAGTCTGACTCAGAGAGAGAGAAATGGAGAGAGAAGAACAGAGTGAATGAGCAAAGGAAAAGAGGGCTGCTCAAGGCAATGGGCCTTTGCTCTATAACGTCAGCTACCCAAATCCCATTTTATTTATTTCAATGTTTGAATATTAATGTTGAATCTTGGCCTACACAACCACTTCCTCTCGACTCTGAATACATTGCATACATTATTACATCAGCCCCCACAGCTATCCACCTCCTGCAATATTCACGCTAGTCCTCTAATTGCCTCTGTTAAGTGATCACTGTGTGTGTGTGTGTGTGTGTGTGTGTGTGTGTGTGTGTGTGTGTGTCCAGAAAAAAAAAAGCCACACGCACAGATCCCTCTGTCATATCCGACAACCTTTTTATTAAGTGCTAAAGCTGCCGCCAGAGAGATTCATCACTGTAAACCAAAGAGCCACCAGTGGGAGGCCAGAAACCCAGAGAGAAGATCATTCATTTATGTTTTTACTGGCTTTTTTTTAAAAACAGAATAACCAGGCAGTGCCACTTTCAGGGAAATCCCTGCTTTAGAAAACGGAATCAGTTCAATACAAAATGACTGACTCACATATGTATTATATGTTTTAATGTACACTGCCCAAAGCAGACACCATAATTAATAATTCATTAATTATTAATTAGTGAATTCATTGACGTTAATGTGCTGCTATTGTAGACACAGTCATGCAGTGTATGTACAGGGTGGGCCATTTCTATGGATACACCTTAATAAAATGGGAATGGTTGGTGATATTAACTTCCTGTTTGTGGCACATTAGTATATGGGGGGGGGGGGGGGGGGGTTTTCAAGATGGTGGTGACCATGGCGGCCATTTTGGATTCAACTTTTGTTTTTCAATGGGAAGAGGGTCATGTGACACATCAAACTTATTGGGAATTTCACAAGAAAAACAATGGTGTGTTAATGGTGTGTCAATTGGTTTTAACGTAACTGTATTCTTTCATTAGTTATTTACAAGTTTCTGACCATTGTAAAATGTGTTCTAGGTTCTGCCCATTGTGTTGGATTGTCAATGCAACCCTCTTTTCCCACTCTTCACACACTGATAGCAACACCGCAGGAGAAATGCTAGCACAGGCTTCCAGTATCCGTAGTTGCTATGTATACTGGAAGCCTGTGCTAGCATTTCTCCTGCGGTGTTGCTATCAGTGTGTGAAGAGTGGGAGAAGAGGGTTGCATTGACAATCCAACACAATGGGCAGCACCTAGAACACATTTTATAAGTGGTCAGAAACTTGTAAATAACTAATGAAAGAATACAGTTAAAACCAAGCACGCCATTGTTTTTCTTGTGAAATTCCCAATACGTTTGATGTGTCACATGACCCTCTTCCCATTGAAAAAAAAAAGTTGGATCCAAAATGGCCGACTTCAAAATGGCCGCCATGGTCACCACCCATCTTGAAAAGTTTCCCCCCTCCCATATACTAATGAGCCACAAACAGGAAGTTAATATCACCAACCATTCCCATTTTATTAAGGTGTATCCATATAAATGGCCCACCCTGTATAATCTCCATATAAAGGCATGAAATTAAATGAATGTAATGCTCAATGTAAGTTGTCAGCTTGAAGGTGGTAAATTCTCCCAGCACTTAGCTGTGTGTTCTATGGAGAGGAAGAGACTGAATCCAGTACATTTGGAATGAGTTGGAGTGGTGTTTAATTGTGTACTCACACTCGGGCCAGTTAAAATGTACCGTGCAGGAGAACGGTTCTCCTCTCCTACCCACACCCCCCGCTGGCCTGCGCTCACACTACGCTTTCTGTTCCGGCCACAAGCAAAATTATATCATCAGACAGTGACTTTTATTTTGAAAAAAGGTACTTTTGCGCTGCATAGTGGAGTTCAGAGTTGTACATTATGGCTTATTGGAGTTGTTCTGTCTGCAGCACTCTCATAGATTTATCGTTTTGCTGCGCTGGGTTTTCCTACTGCACATGTAAGAAACATTTTTCAAAGGCAAATAGTTGCAAATGTTAGCAAATATCTCAGCAAACACTAAAAATGTTTCTGTTTGTATGTGTTTTTCAGGATTAATCTGTTTTCCTCCAGTGCATTACATAATCTTATATATAGTACAGTTGATTCTCAATGTACTGTTTGGAAAAGTCAAATAATAGCGCTAAGTTAAGATGCTGTGAGGATAGCTTTTAACTTTATATTTCTGTCTGTGAGGAGTGTGGTGTGTTCTCCCTGTGTCTGCGTGGGTTTCCTCCGGGTGACTGTCTGTGAGGAGTGTGGTGTGTTCTCCCTGTGTCTGCGTGGGTTTCTTCCCGGTGACTGTCTGTGAGGAGTGTGGTGTGTTCTCTCTGTGTCTGCGTGGGTTTCCTCCGGGTGACTGTCTGTGAGGAGTGTGGTGTGTTCTCCCTGTGTCTGCGTGGGTTTCCTCTGGGTGACTGTCTGCGAGGAGTGTGGTGTGTTCTCCCTGTGTCTGCGTGGGTTTCCTCCGGGTGACTGTCTGTGAGGAGTGTGGTGTGTTCTCCCTGTGTCTGCGTGGGTTTCCTCCGGGTGACTGTGTGTGAGGAGTGTGGTGTGTTCTCCCTGTGTCTGCATGGGTTTCCTCTGGGTGACTGTCTGTGAGGAGTGTGGTGTGTTGTCCCTTTGTTGAAGGGTGAGCAAAAGGGACCAGGGTGTTCAAGGGGGCGGGGAGCTGAGACTCTGTAGACTTGTTAAAGAGTATAATTTTATGTATTAAACTTCAACAACATAGTTGAATGGTTAATGATACATTATAGTTAGATTTGACCAAATAGGGTCACCTTATGTTCCTGCAGCAATTAGGGGTCAAACCACTACTTAACTGAGACTTTTAATTCCATAAGAAATGTACTTTCTTTTCAAATCTAGCCCTTACCTCTCTACTACATTGTCCTCCTGTCAGTGCCCCTCTCTTACGTTCCCATACAAAGCACAGAAACTCTCTGTTAGAGTGTGGCCCCGGAAGCAAGAGTTTAGCACCACAACAGACAAACACACAAACAAACACAGCATGCCAACAGAGGGAGAAAGACCCATTGTTTCAAAGTAAAAGTCCCCCCTCGGTCTGAGGAGGTTAGGAAAACATTTCGCCGAGCGCCGTGTGGTCCGGCCCCACAGGATGTTTGGCCCTATCGCCAGGATCAGGTTCCTCTCTCAATATTATCTTATTTCTGAATCCTCAGAGAGGGTCTGAGGCTCTGTCCCTGGGCTCTGGAGGTGCTGCCTCCTCAGGAATGAAAACTTTAATTTAATTATTTGCTCATAACTTAGGCCTACATATTTGTTTTGCAGATAATCCGTGCTTATGTATTAAACAGGGATGGGATTTTTAAACCAGCATGATTTGTTTTCAGACTTTGCACAAGATTAAGGACATGACTCATTCAAGAAATGCACTCATTCATGGTCAGAACTAGGACCGTGGAATATAGGGATACCTCTTTTTAAAAAATAATAAAAAATTCCCTCATTAACTTTTACTCAAATATCAATTCACAAAAGTAAGCCACCCACCTCAACTTTATAATGCTAAGTTTATTCATTGCATTTTTTGTTGTTGCTAGCCGCGTTGGATGTCTGTTTACTGACGTAGCAATCATGGGCAGTGTTCTCCTCCGAGCATGTTGAGGTCTGAAGATGTGTTAGCAGTAGTTTAAAGCCTTAAATCTCCCAGCGTGTGAGTGGGGAGAGACCTGTCAAGTGTGGGACTGGAAATTACTCAAATTTAGGAGAAATGAAAACCACAATTAAGATTCACAACAGGCTAAAAGCCATTTAAAGCAGAATTCTAGAATTCCAGATGAAAATCTTAGCCGGTGTGCCATCAACTGTCTATGTTCTGTAACCCTGACAGTGGGTGGGTGCTTTCACAGGGAAGAGCTGAGGCCAGTGTCTGATTGAGGATGCTGAGAGAGAGCCTGCCGCAGAGGTAGCAGAAATGAACTGTTAGGAGTGATACGCATTGATTGTAGGGGCTCTGTTTTATTCATAAACCTCTGCCCAGGGCTCAGCACTATCTGGCAGGTGAGGCACTGGTTGTATTAATACAACTGTGTTTTTCTGCTCTCCGTTTTGAGAACATTCCTTTTTGACACTGTACTTACGCCTTTGCCATTTTCTTTCTCTGCAAATTTTTATTTTTTGGCACTCACTGTTAAAATAAATAGACGGTTTATTATTTATCCTTTTTGTTTGTACAGTGTCAAGGATCAAAGAAATCAAAAATGCATTCTGTCTAATTGTGCATTGTGTTAAATGCACCGCTGATCGTCTGTTGAATGCATAGAGTAAACAAGCTTAAAAGTGCTTAACAGAGATGGATGTGGAATCTTATTTAATGCTTCTCTTCTGCTTTTCTTCAGCACTGAACGAGCCTACCATCGACTATGGTTTCCAGCGGCTACAGAAGGTCATCCCCAGACACCCTGGAGATCCTGAGCGCTTACCAAAGGTCAGCACGGGTCTAATCACTGGGTTTACGAGTGTTTTAGCAAATATCCTTCTCGCTATTCTTTTCAGTCTCCAGCCACGATGCTTCTCACTAAAACAGAAACAACAAAGTCATAAAAATTAATACATTCTGAAAGCTCAGTGTAAAACAGTTAAATATCATTTAAAATCTAAAGCTCACTTTTTAAAACTCCATATCCACTCCAGTAGAAGCAAGCTCCAATTATCCTTGAATTCAAGGCTCTTGGCTTATTCTCTCTCTCTCTCTCTCTCTCTCTCTCTCTCTCTCTGTCAGCCTTTCCCTGACTCTCTCGTTCACTCCCTTGCCTCATGAAGAGAGAGACAGACCTAGTTGTAGAGCATGGTCGTGTGTTTGTTTCCCCTCTGAGCCCTCTCCGCTTCAGGAGGAGCAGCCTGTGTAAATGAATCCTTTGGGAGCAATAAATAAACATTACTTTATCTTGTTGTTCGTGTCCTATACCCCTGAGCCCCACGCAAGCTGCAGCTCTTAATAGACTAAAAAAAGAGTAATTATGGCTGGGCTCGTTCTCAGTAGGCCCAGACCTGACCTTGTGCTGTTAGGGAGAAAAAAGGCATATTAGAGCCGGACGATTGGTATTCACTGTCCATGACAAACCACATCCATTACACCTGTAACAGCACTGAATTAGACTGAGAGGTCAGCACACAGTACATCAAGCCAAATGCCCAGATACAAGGCCTGGCCAGATACACGAATGATTTAGTGCAGAACATCTTTAGAAAAATGAATTTGAGCTAAAGAATTTTGCATCGTTATAAAAATTCATTCATTCATTCATTGTCTGTAAGCACTTATCCAGTTCAGGGTCATGGTGGGTCTGGAGCCTACCTGGAATCACTGGGCGCAGGGCGGAAACACAGCGGGGAGGTGTTGCCAATCCTTCACAGGGCGACACACATTCACTCACACTCACACTCACACCTACGTACACGCAGACACAGGGAGAACACACCACACTCCTCACAGACGGTCACCCGGAGGAAACCCACGCAGACACAGGGAGAACACACCACACTCCTCACAGACGGTCACCCGGAGGAAACCCACGCAGACACAGGGAGAACACACCACACTCCTCACAGACGGTCACCCAGAGGAAACCCACGCAGACACAGGGAGAACACACCACACTCCTCACAGACGGTCACCCGGAGGAAACCCACGCAGACACAGGGAGAACACACCACACTCCTCACAGACAGTCACCCGGAGGAAACCCACGCAGACACAGGGAGAACACACCACACTCCTCACAGACGGTCACCCGGAGGAAACCCACGCAGACACAGGGAGAACACACCACACTCCTCACAGACGGTCACCCGGAGGAAACCCACGCAGACACAGGGAGAACACACCACACTCCTCACAGACGGTCACCCGGAGGAAACCCACGCAGACACAGGGAGAACACACCACACTCCTCACAGACAGTCACCCGGAGGAAACCCACGCAGACACAGGGAGAACACACCACACTCCTCACAGACAGTCACCCGGAGGAAACCCACACAGACACAGGGAGAACACACCACACTCCTCACAGACAGTCACCCGGAGGAAACCCACGCAGACACAGGGAGAACACACCACACTCCTCACAGACAGTCACCCGGAGGAAACCCACGCAGACACAGGGAGAACACACCACACTCCTCACAGACAGTAACCCAGAGCTAACTAATAACCCCAGGATCCTAGAGCTGTGACACTACCTGCTGCGCTGAATGATACTATAATATTCTTAATTATCGCATAATGAGAAATGTTAGATATATACACTACATTTCAGATGATTCAGGCATTGTTTGTACAACGTGTATAAATATGTATAAAGTGTGGTGTACTCTTATGGGCTGAATCTATCTATTTATTTATTTATTTATTATTATTATTTTGCATTATATTTTTATAATAACATCCAATTATGCAAATTGACAGAAATTGCATCGGTTGATGCTGCTTTTCTGTCCAGTTATTTAAATATTTATTCATATTTTTTTAGCACATTTCCCCACAAGCAGTTGTCAGTCAGTGCAGGTGCTCTATAGAACTATATGTCATTGTTACATTGATTCAAATTCAAAAATAAGGAACAAGTGACAAGTTACAATAAAATACATGACCAAAGCTGTCTATATTAAGCTTAATAGGATATATATATTGTGCTTGTAGGAAATTTGTGATGGCACAAAATGACATAATGAACTCATATATTTCTAAATATATAAATTATATCTAAAGCCTTTCCACGACAGCAGAACAACTTCCATGTTGCTTTCTCAAATCTCTCTCTCTCTCTCTCCACCCCCCACCCCCCTCCCTTCTCATTTGCCGTTCTCCAGCTGGTGCGAGGAGGACAGATCTACAGGCCTCTGTCAGTGTGGCTAAATAGAGCCACAGTGTTTGATCTCTGTCCCTAATTTGCCACATGGACATTGTCTGCATGCTTTCCACTGCAGCCACAGCCTGGATCTGCTCTTGCGCACAAACGTTGGCGCACACTGTTGTTTTGACCCACTTACATTATATTTCTTATTTGGTTTTTTTTTGTAGATACTTTTTTCAGCATTTCTTATTAAATGAGAGACATTAATAGAGATTTCTTCCCCATTTACTGTGGCCTCTACTCGTACGGGAAGGATTCAGATTGAATGTTAGAACGATGAAGTGAATACTTTATTTGAATCAGCCACGAGAGCATAAGTGATCTCAGGTACTGATGTTGGATGATTAGTTCTGGATCAAAGACACCATTAATCGCAGAAGTACTGGGTGGAACTCAATCACCCCAGAGAACACACAATGCTAGGAGCCTTTACACCTCTCCAGATGACACATGGCATTGAGCATAGGCTTATGTAAATATGGCATAGAACAGGGGGTCACGGAAAGACGGACCACGGCCCGGGTCTGCACCAGGACGCTGTCCTGTCCGGACCTGGACCTGTAACTGATAAGCTATTAAGAGCTGTTTAACTTTGAACAGAGTGTGTGTTTAAAGCGGTGTGACTCTTCTAGTCGTTACGGTTCAGGTTTAGCGCTCCAGGAAACTCACCGACCAATCACATGCGTTTCTGCACAGCACACGTGAGGCTATTGAGCCAATCAGATTGGTGCATTATGATGAGCGCTGTGACTCGAATGAGTGACACACCCAGGGCAGGGCTCCAGTTGCGCTGTCCAGGGGCCAGTAAAAACAGCCCAAAAACAAGTGTCTGTTGGGACAGTTTGGGGACGACAGTGTTGTGTGAGATAGAAATAAAACCAGAAACATTAAAAATAAAGGAACGATTACAAGTTGAAATTCTCATAACGCTGAACATGGATTCTGTTTATGGGTAATGTCCTGTCCTTCAGTAATAAGAGCCAATCAGATCGCTGGATATGTAAAAGCAGTAAAGTGCAATAGTCATTAGGGACTTTCCATTAATGTGCATTTGTTTATTTCAAAATAATGTTTTATTATTTATAATTATTTATAAATCTCCACTTGTTGAAATGTAACTGAAAGTGTCATTTGATTTGCCATTCAGTTGGTAACTACATAAAATTATACTAGAATTATAAGGCTATTTTAATGTACAGAGTATGGCAAGCTATACATTACGTTCCAGACCTTGGTTTGAGTAAATGTTCTGTAACTGGACCTTAATGAATTTTAATGATTTACCACTGCCCCAGAGCATCCGTGATTTTAAAATAAAGATTATAAAAGCTGCCTGCTTTTCAGGTGTTTTTAGAATAAAGTCATGACAAGCAGAACACTCCTAAGTTCTGTTAAAGAGGCCACCAGCAGACTGCTCACAAACCCAACACATTTACTGCTGGGCTCTCTACATATCTTAAGGACAGGAGCAGTGAGATTTCTCTCATATTAATGGTAGCCTAGTTTACTCTGTGTTTTTAATGTGGACTTGTTCTAGGCTCGTCTCGCTGGGTCTGGTGATGAATTTGAATGCATTAGGCAGGTCATGACCGGGGTCAGCCGTCACATCTTTCCCACTGTTTTTCAGCATGGATCAAAAAGAGTTCGCTCCCTGGAGAATGTTTTTAACAGCGTGCCATATTTTTAACGGATTCCCTCACTCGTGGTTATAATGAATAGATCTGGATGGCCACCAAGCAAGCCACAGTACGCATGCGAATGAGACGAAGAGGAAAAAACACCCAACCGTCTTCCCTTTCACAGCGCTATGTGTAGAGTCAGGTGCTAGGGAGGTCCCAGAGGATGCGGTTATTTGTGGGTTTTGGGTTTGTAGATGGTTGGTGCAGTAGACCATTCTTGTGCCTGTTTAAAGAGGGGGACAGAGACCTCATTCAGTCTGTACACACATTTTTGCAGTCACGTTGTATGTTTTAGAGTGACTCTTCCAGCCAAGATCCTGGGATGGAGTTGCTGTTACTGTTGAGTTTTAACAACGGCCTGAAAGCTGTCTCAAACTATGTTTGTTATTCACAGTTCCATCAGTTGGAAATGAAACATGATTGGTTCATTTTGCTGTCGTTTCTTAATCATGTCCATGGTTAATCTGACAGATTTGGCCTTTGAATTACCAGCTCTAGAAATCCGAACCTGATACATGGCCAAAAATGTTTTGTTGAATGTTTCATAAATTTGACACTTTTGTTTCCAGCCAAAGTTTAACACGAAAGAAGAATAGTACAACAACACTTGGTTCTACTTGGTGTGCGTGGTCCTATAAACTGTTTGGTGCATATTAGAGGAATACTCTGGAATAATTCAACTTCATCTGTCTGCCTGGTAACGTCAGTTTTCATGGATAATATTTTGGACACATTTACAGGTTTTTTAAACGTTGCTATAGGCCTTAGAATGTTCCTATTGAGTTTTTATATCTCATCTCTATTCTACTGTTATACAGAAAGTGCACTGATTGCATCTAATACATCTACCATTTTAAGCCCATATTATTGTCTCTTCCAGAAAAAGAAAAGGTGCTGTACCTTCAGGGAACACAAATGGCCCTTAGGACCACCATTATACCGTGATAGCACATCACCTACACTGCTTGTACCTTTAAGGAAGAATGATATCCAGACAGGATATTACCTAATATCTTTATAAAAGTAATGTTCTCAAGTACTTGGCTGTACAACATAGATGTCTTCTTTAGGAATATATTCTAGAAGTCCTGGTAGAATAGTTATCTGGGTCATTTTAAAGAGGACGCACACCAAAGAGAAATGCACATTGCATGGAAATAAACATGTAGCAATTCAGCCTGACAGGGTGGCATGGTGAGGGTTAAGGTCCTGGCCTCTAACAGGAAAGAGTAGAGGTGAGAGAGAGAGAGAGAGAGAGAGAGAGAGAAAGGCATAAAGAGAGAGGAAGGAGAGAAAGAGAGGGATCCAGGTGATCCATCATGGTGAAGTCAGCTGTCCGGGGCAGCCTTCTCCTGGGTCAGCCGATCGAAGCCACCACCACCCGCACTTTATTATTGCTCGGCCAACAGTAATTGAGTCACCACAAGGGGGAAGAAGCAGTAGGAATAGAGAGGGTGAGAGAGAGAGAGAGGGAGGCCAGGTAGCATGCAGAGAGGAAGGTAAATGAGAAATCATTCCTGTGCGTGGCTCTGAATGGCCACTAGATTGTAGCGACAGGGCTGATGAGCGCAGATGGATTTTACCCTCATTTTGTGTGAGTAGTGTAGGTTTTAGCCCTCTCCCTCTATCTCCTTCTCTCTCTCTCTCTCTCTCTGTTTGTCCTCTGCTAGCCCTAACACTCACAGCCAGATATTAACAGTGTCGGGCCGCTGGGCCTGGCTGCTCATTTCTGCACTATCGATTTTGCCCTTTATTGAGGTAATAACAGTTTGTTGACGGCACTTCTCTCAACTGCTGGACTCAATCACAGGTGAGGGGCATGCGAGGAACAAGGCGGGCTAACTTGTCTCCCTCAATCACTGGGCAAACCAGCCAGCACATTTGCCAAGCAGTCCAAAAAAAAAACGGTGCACATTAAAAACTGCTGAAGTATTGCGTTTTATTGGAGGGTACTTTGAAAGCCACATCACCGCAAAACATCTGCTTTTCACTTAAGTCTCAATAAGATGCTTGGCTCTGCTGCTTGATGATGTAATGTGACAGCACTGATGAGTTTATTTAGAATTATATTTAAGATTAAATAGCAGCTAGTCTTGACAAATCCCGTGGTTCCTGATCAGTGCTTTATGAAGTGTTTGATTTGATTTAATAATAGAGGCCAAATTAAGTTTCAGAGCAACCTTGCGTATTTCCAGATGTGAAGTACCTCACACTCACTCACTCGGCTAATAGTGTTGAGTATCAAGTGTTCAGTGCTGGGTCTACACCTTCGTAAATGTAGTCTAGACACTAGTAGTACTATTAGAACTTGTGTAGCTTTTAGGCTACAATCACACTACCAGGCTGAATCAGATTGTTTCCTGTGTGGACGTGTCTTGAGTCACTTTCATACGTGGTTCTAGATCGAATACGAATCCCATTCATGGGCATGTGACATGGATATGAACAGTCAGATCAGATGTCATGCCTCTTTTCGCCTTTACGCTTGTGATTAGTGCTTTGGTCCTCAGCAAACACCGGCAGCACTGCAATATAATTTTTTTTTTTTTAATTTCTAAGTACAACACACTATGTGAATGGAGAAACCGTTCTTATGTATCTTTCACTGTGCTGAGGTAGGTGTGCTGGGGTTCAGCCAATCTCACACATGATGTTAATATGTGGTGTTTTTGTTGGTAGTGTGTATTTCAGTGTGTGCATGTGTGCCATTTTAGGGACAGATTCTTTCACACAGATCACTTGCATCTATGAATGTGATCCATCAAGACACCCAAATCCGATCAGAGCAAAATATCGGAATTGATGAATGAGGCTTGTAATATGAACATAGTCTTAGTGCTTCATGAGAGCTGTGCTGTGCATCAGACGCAATGTTTGTCCTCGTTACTCTTTCTCAAACTATATTGCCGTCACAATGAGTCGTAATCGAACTCCAAAACTGAATTTCGTCCAAATCGTTCAGCTCCAATAGCAAAGCCAGTCGATGAGGAGGGGCTAGCGAGCATAAAGTGGAGTCCGTGTTTGTGTGCGTGTGTTTGACAGAGAGAAATAGAGAGAATCATTTGAAGAAAAGCCCCCTGATTGCTCAGTGTGCGTAGGAGCTCACATCCAAAGCCGCAGCTTCGCTCGATGAGTTTGGCTGAGAGTCAGTGTGGCCAGTCTGTGGCCTTGTTTGTTCCCTCTCCCGCTCTCCAGTCTGTGTTTGTTCCCCACATTTTCCCTGTCACTTCACATCCACCTGATCCCCCCTTGGCCACCTCCACAGGGCCCAGGATTCAATCTGTGTTCCCAGGAAACAGCGCTGGTCACTGGGGAGTGGCGTGGGCTCTGTGCTCCCTCTTCACGCTCCAGTGGAGAGCCAAAGTAAACAGAGCTTTCTCAATATGCATCTGTGTGTTTCTCCAAAGCCAGCGGATTGTTAAACCCACCCAGTCGTCCTAGGAATGGTCAGCAGAGTACAGTTAGGTTAGTTTGTGGCATTATAATATAAAAACAATTTCAAAGTCCCTGCGTTCTCCGCTGACTAGCTGCAGCAGATGCAGACAGACAGGTTGTTATTGACTTTCAGAAGGTAACCTTTGAGGCCTGCAGAGACTCAATATGAATTATGCAAGAGAGCTACATTAGTTAAAGAGCAGGGGGACGGATATTTATGATGGACAGATATTGATGGATGGTACAGATGGGGGAGAAGGAGGAGAGGAAGTGGAGAGGCAAAGATGGGGACTCAAGGATATTTGATTGTTGTTTAGATAAACATGGTATCTTCACATTGAGTGATACATTCAATAGAATGAACACACTCAACTCTACAGAAGTCAAAGCCCTCGGCATCACCTTCTGTCCTACTTCACATGAGATCCTCTGGGCAGTTCCAGGTTTCAGTTGAAGCTGAGTCGCATAAATGATCAGAGAAGTGGTGTGTTCTGCAGTAAACTGTCAATTAAATTCCCCTACCATTTTGCAAGGTAGTTATAAAAGTCTTTCTCCTGTAATGTACTTTACATTACAGACGTAATAACACTGTATACATCATTATTACTCCAAAAATGTACAAACTGGCCTGGAGGTTGAACCTTTTAAATAACTAATTCCTTTGAGCTCTTAGATTTGGTCATGTTTAGACCTTCTAAAATCCAAGATCGCACATTATATATTAGGTGTGCAAATAAGTAGTATAAAGTAACTAAGTAACAGTGGCAGATGCTGGTCTTTCAAGGAGGGGAAGCTCAATTTCGGCCTACATCATAAAATGTGTCGGTTTATTTATACGTAAATTCTACCCTCCGTTCCTTTTCAAGATAATGATCTGTGCCCCTGTCGTACCAACAAGGCGTCTTTTCCAGGGACTTGACTAGTGTCCTCTCAATGGCCAGCAGAGCTAGGCTGCTTAAACGGCCTTGGCCCATGTGAAGTGTGTCCGCCTGTGAGTGCTTTGTGACGGTGGAGGGGCTCAGCAGCACCCGCTGGACAGAAACTGCGATAGAAGTCAGAAAGAGTGATAGAAGTCAGTCTCCAAACACAAGCAGCTACAAAAAACCCACCAGAAATAGAAGCTCGATTTATCGCTAGTCGTTTTTAACAAAGAAAATGCCGCTAAGAGGATTAAGAAAGTCTCCGGTTCAACTCAGAACAGAATGAAAATTTAATGCTCCCACGGATCTTTACACCAAAGGATCACTGATTCGCTCATTTCACTGTCAATCAAAAAGGGATTCAGCCTCAGACAGATCATCCAATCATCATGCAGAAGCTGAGCGTCCGGGCCAGCCGAGGCCAGCGCACTGCCCCATAGACCCCCAGAGACGCTGAGCGTCCGATGGGCGGGACAAAGCCCAGCATTTATCCAATGACTCGTCTCGTTTCGCTGCACTTCGCTGCTTCGCTATTGAACTCTGTGGATGCTCAGCGTCCTCACTGTTTAAAGCACTGTGAAGCTGCGGGAATGATTGAGAGGAAAGCCGCGTCTTTACCAGTGATAAGAAGCTGATTCTGAACAAAAGTTGAGCGCGTTGTAGTGCATATTTATTCAATGACATGTACACACAACAGTATATATTTGATCACTTATTTTTGACATTTTAGGGGAAGCTGAGCTTTCCTTGCAGTCTTAGAGCAATCGCCACTGCTATGTATGAAAAATGGCAAGAGAGAAGAATGTATTCATTACTGCATTTGAGTTCCATCAAGAAAAAAGCACTGCAAAAGCATTTGCATCCATTTATTCTGCTCTTGGTGATAATAATGTACACAGAACATGTGAGTTTTGGAGTTTTGGACGAATTGAAGGTTTCTATGTTAGTGGTCATGAATGTAGTATATTGTTACTTGCTTTTTATATAAAATGACATTTTAAAATAAATATATTCATATAATGAAAATAATAATGAAAATGGTCGTTTTTAATATTACACAACAGTTAACATAAAAGGACAAAACGCAGGAAAATGTTTGAATCGTTATAAAAGTGTTACACAACAATGTTTTAAAACCTATTTGTATGTGACAAACTGGCTGCTTCAAACCGGAGATAAGAGCAGATGGGTTCATTGTCACTGAAAGGAATGGCTCAGTGTATGAGAGTTCACATTCATCACAGGGCTGGTGTGTGTGTAAATAATTCTGATATTACACACCAGTGTGGTCACCGCTTGATGCCAGCCCTTAAATACACACTGATAACAGATAGACATCACTCAGAGTGTGCGGATCATCTTGCATATGATGTTTCTGTACGCAGGAAAGGAAAAGAACGAATACTGTGTTTAAATTTCAGTGAGAGTGTAGATCTGGAGCTTTTTTGAGAAGGCTTCCAGTGGTTGTTGGAATATTCAGATTTTCTTTAAGGAATTGGTGACATTCATGTATAAGAACCTTAGTGAGGTCAGTAGGACTGCTGTTGTGTGATTAGTCCTTGAATCATTGTAACGGTATTGGCTGCAGCTTTATAAATCCAGAGAATACAGTTATGGGGGATTTATACACCTCCAGCCTATACTTGCCCTGAGGACATGGTCCCATTACATTTGATACGTTTCTATGGAGATTTTACAAACTGTGGACCACTGTTCACAATGGAACATCTGTGTTCACGTGGATGCACCTTCCCTAATTTTATTAATACATTTAGTGAGGCAAGAGATCCATTTCTTCACTGTCCAAAGAATAAGGTGAATCTCCAAAAGAATGTGTTTACAGGAGAAGGACAAATCTTCTTCATTTTCAATGGAAGTCTATGTAAAACGATTGTGTTCATGAAATAGTAATTTCGGAGCATTTCTATTGGTCGATTCTTTCTGAAATGACAGCTGCTGTGTTCAAATAATGCAGTAAAATTTACATCCACAAAAATGGAGATCCATGTTGTTGTTTTGAGAATGATGATGATGTATGACTTTTTACTATAAGCTCCTCCGGCTAAAATGCGAAGCGGAAGAGGAGAGACTTGATACTCTTTGTGTATCAAATAGACGGGCCTTTGTGTGTGTGTGTGTGTGTGTGTGTGTGTGAGCGACACTCACTGGACTAATGAAATCAGAGCTGTGGCTACACTCACAGCCTGTGAGGTCAGAGGAGAAGGAAGTATGACATCATCACTTTGCTTTTTTTTTCCACGAGGGACGGCGGTGACCCGGCTGGTGTTATGGCTCTAATAGAACATTAGGAGATGATAAAATTGCAAATGAACAAGCACTGGAATAAATTTGTCATATTTTTACAGGCCCGGCTTCCCTGTAAATGTGCAGCTGCTGTAGCCTTAACATTCCAGATGTGACCTGGGCGTTATTTCATTTTTTCAGCAGTGCCCTTCCCTAATGAACATATATCACATTACAGCCATCACCGTTTACGCACAGGAACACAGTCCATGTCCGGAGAGCATTAATGACCTGCCGGGGCTGTGAGACGTCTGATATCATGCATCACTCCAGTGCCGCGGCCTGGGGCTCGGACATTCGCGTTCAAACCCGTGACACGTCTAACGGTCCTCATTAGTGAATCCAACTGCTGTAAGGTGCAGCCGTTGTGGACAATAGGGTACATTTACACACACAGTTGGTATAATCTCCATAGAGAAGCTTGAACGGACATGGGAGTGCACACAAGAGCTCACCGTGCCCACTTCCAAGTGTCGAATAGAGGGCTATGAAAATGTTCCTACAGCTTCTACACTACACATTTGGATATACAGCGTTCCTCATTGTGTGAGGGTACAGAACACACAGGTTTATAGGAATTTGCCCATGGACACTAAAGCTGAAAAGGACTTATCTTAGGGGCTGAGTGTGACTGTAAGTTCTCAGTGTGGCTGTGGAGTCAGGTGCAGAGGATAGAGGGCAGAATCAGGCTAATGATGCTCTGACTGATAGACAGCAGCTCAGACAGGCAGATCTAGGATCAGGTTTCTTTCCTGTTTACCGCTCCTGGCTCTCGCTCAGTTCTTACTGGAAGCCCTTCTGCTCGCCCAGGAAATGGCTCTGCATCCAGACACAGGGCCACCACACACAGCCCCGCGCTAATAGCATTTATTTGTTTATCTGGACAAACTTTTGGCCTCTTCCTTATTGGATTTGTCCTCTCAACAGATCCCTCCCCCCCCTTTGCAAAATTGTAATGATGGAAGACAAATGCGTGCAGAGATGCAACTCTGTAACGGGTGAAATGGAGCTAGTAAACATGCAGGAAACAGAAGAATTACACATTAAAAATATCATTTTAATTCTGTCTAATCTATAATCTAAATAATTGGGGGGAAAATGCTGTTATAAGTAATGAAAACGTAGCTATTCGTAGCACATTTTCTGTGATGTAAGAGCAAACTCACAAATCAAATTAAAACTCAGATTGTCAAATTGTCTTTCAGTTCACTGCCTGGAAAGTCACGCTACATTAAGTTGGTAAAAGTCAATTGGTGGTCTCCTTTTTTGAGAACCCTATTAGTACATTTAAAAAAGTTTCACAAACTTCTAAAATAAATAAGTTGACAGAACCAGGATTTGTGTTTCTTAGGAAGCATATCTTAGGAAGTTCATTCAAGTCTAAATTTTAAGCCGGATTTTTTAGTTTAAACCTTAAGGTCGAATCCCATTTCACCATATGCCCTACCACTTAGTCCTACCCCTCCAATTTTCTTAGAGGTATGGTGTCTCAAGCTAGAACTTTTCCAGCTCCACCTTAAATGGTAAAGCTATTACACACTGGGATCTGATCCCAACAGATTTACAACATTAAAGGTGGAACTGAACGTAAATGTAAAAAAAAAAAATCCAAATAAGAGCTAGGAATGGGCAATTATATATGATCAAACACTTCTGATCCCCTACATTTAATTAAAGTCCAGCAGTGAGGTTGCAGCACTGTACCCTTCATCTGATATTACTGCAGACTGGTAGAGCTGCTGCTGATGTTTTAGGCTCTTGAAGGGTTGTCCCATTTTGTAGGCCAAGATTTCTACAACTCCTTCATCCTCGGTTCCAAACAACTTAATGACATTCAAAAATGAATCTTCTCAGTGCCAATAAAGGCAGTCTTCTTTAGGGAAATAAAACTGGTTCTTTTTTAGAAGCACTCCACAATTCTTTTGACAGTTTTTTTATATTTAAGATTTTTTTTTTTTTTTTTTTTTTTTTTTTTTTGTGGGAGCGAACCTACTACCTCTAGGAGGAGGAGGATAGATAAGTCTCAGCTTTGCTCCAGCGGGGGATCCAGCCGTGGGCTAATGCCTCCCATCTCTTATGTTCTTGTGTTCTGGCACTGAGAGAGAGAGAGAGGGAGCGCTGGAAATATAGAGAGAAACGAGAGAGACGAAAGACAGACGGAGGCACACATCCATACTAAAGCAGCACTTTAGGCCTCCCCAGGCCCCTGAGCCTCCCTCAATCACCGGGCCCGGCCCCCCCTGCGAAGCGGCCCTAACGAGGGGTTAACGCAGTGGCAGCGCTCCCATTATTGAGTGAATTTAGCACCTTGGACAGCGCACTAAAAATCTTTATTGCTTCTCTGACCCCCTCGTCATGACCGAGCCTGTGTGTTGCATGGGGGGCCTGGGGTTTAAGTGTGGTGGGGGGGGCTTACGGTGGCGGTGTGAAGGGGCTCTGATTGAAAGGCAATATGTCGACTGGCGGGCGGGCACACATGCTCGGGGGCTTGTTCTCAGCGAGGGTTACACTCAGAGGGTGAGAGCAATTTTCTGGTTGTCGCGCAGCGAGCACATTTCCTCGGCCCCGGCGCATTAACTTTTAAAAAGGGTTCCTCGGGAGCTCCAGGCGTCTGCTTCGGAGGGAGAAAAATGAAGAGAATAGAAGAGGAATAGAAGATGGAAAGGAGAGGGAGACATGAGGTGTGGGAGGGGAGGTAGGAGAAAGAAAATGAATACAGAGAGTAAAGAACACTGTAAATAAATGTTTAATGTGTGGCAAGGTATGGTAATAAATAGGTTTCTGGTCGGGGAAGTGAGAGTCGATTACCTGCGAAGAGAAGGGTGTCACACACACACACACACACACACACATACACACACACATCCATCGCCTTCTGGCCAATACAGCATTAATTTACCTACACAAGCCTTCTCCATCTGTTTTACTGTATGTTTGTGTACATGTTTTATACATGTAATGGACTGTGTTAGAACTAGGTAAAGAATAGCAGCCTCTGTGTGTTATGAGGTGTGTGTGTGTGTGTGTGTGTGTGTGGTGAATGCCTGGTATGCTGATGAGGCTCATACAGCTCCTCTTGGAAGTGAGTGTGTTATTCATTCATATAGAACTATATGGTCCTCATATACTGCTGTATTACTGACCCAGGGTCTGTACCGTCACCTCATACACTGGCTGTTTTTCTCCTTTTTGCTTTGTTTTTTTCATTGTCTTTACCTTCATTATACACAGATCAACCATAACATTCAGACCACCTCCTTGTTCCTACACTCACAGTCCATTCTCTCAGCTCCACTGTCCAGAGAGGAGCACTTTGTAGTTCTACAATTACAGACTGTAGTTCATCCCTAGTCCTGCATTCATTGTTTGCTCCCTTTCACCCTGTGTTAGTGATGTTTGAGTGTGTGTTGCACTGGTACAACTGGATCAGACACAGCAGTGCTGCTCGAGTTTTTAAAGTAGTCTGTAATTGTAGAACTACAAAGTTGAGAGTATGGATGGTGAGTGTAGGAACAAGGAGGTGGTCATAATGCCATGATCGGTGTATATCCAGGTGTTTGCATACACTCTTTATAATGAGTGCATTTATCTACTTGAGTGTAAACGCTTTGCAAACACAAATATTCAGAGGTGCATGCTCAACTCTGTATAGAAAAGTATGAAAAAAGAAAAAGAATGGGACACTCAGGAGCTGACTCTAAGGTCTCCATGTCCAATGGCAAGTGTGGGGTAAAGGAGTGTAAAGTGATGGAGCTCCATCCTTGGAGTGTGTGTCGCCCTGCGAGGACTGGCGCCCCCTCCAGGGTGTGTTCCCACCTTGCGACCAGTGATTCTGGGTAGGCTCTGGACTCACCGCGACCCTGAACTGGATAAGGGCTTATAGACCATGAATTAATGAATTTCTTGTGCCCTTTATGTTGTAGTTATTATTTTCCATGTTTTAAAATCAATGAGAAAATCATTTAATGCCATTTATGTCTCTCTCTTCAATAGGAAGTGATTTTGAAGAGAGCAGCAGATCTGGTAGAAGCCCTGTATGGGATGCCTCACAATAATCAGGTGAGATTAAAATAATAATAATAATAATAATTTTATGCAAGCGTTCTCCTAAATAGGTAGATTACATAGATCCAACTTTATTGTGATTGCTCAGTAAAACTACAAGGTAATGAAGAGCAAAAATGTGCACTAAATATGAATACAAGCAATAAAAATGTATACACAAATTTGTATAAACACATAAATAATTATTTGCAGGACTCTGAGTGTTCCTTTAAAATCTCTTTAAACCAACAGCTTTAATGTTGGCTCAACACCACAAGGGAAGACATTACCCTGCGTTTCTTTGCATGAACTTTAGATAGTGGATGTGAGTGATCAGCCAGAAGATTACAGCCATCTCACAGTTTTAAGACAAAAAAAAGAGGGCAGCTCTTACACAAACATGGACCCGAGCCTTTGAGTGTTCTGTATCAATGGCTGGCACAGCTGGAAGGGGCGTCGTCTCCTATAAGTGAGGTCATCGATTGAGGAGCTGAGTGGGAGTGGAGCGATGCTAAATTATTTAGACACACACTGAATGGGGGTCCACCTCTGGTCATCTCTGCTCCCAGAATCCTCTTCTCTATCCTCTCAGGCCTTGTCATTAGAACAAGAGTAAATTGTGTAGCGTAATTGTGAAGGCCCCTGCTGAGCACTCTTGGTGTTTGTGCTGGAATCGTTTCGCTTTTCAGCATCCGATGGATCTATTAATCATAGCTTTCTCTCAGTTATTCGTCATCACACAAACCTCAGATTAACCCTTCAGTGTTTGGACAGACTTTGTTAATGATGGTGTTTATATCTATCACAGAACAATTGATATACTTTCATTATATTGTACATCTATAAAAAGATTGTAGATTTTGTCTCAGAGCTAAAAACAGATGAGATACTGCAAGTGTGAAACATATCTGTGGTAACTGTCCACCCCTTACAATTCAGCTTAATGTTTTAATGGAACACTAGATCACATTGTGAGGCTCTACTGACCTGTAATAGGGAGAATATAGCCTTTGTCATTCCTACTCAGGGCTCTGCAGAAAGTGCCCCATGTAACTTTTGGAGCAGGATAAGAAACCAACCCCATCCCCCTTGATTTCAAGACAGTGCTGTAAACGTCAGTTACACTCTGCAGCTGTCTATAGTGTTCCTTTAATGTGTACACAGACATTCACACACAGTTTGTTTAATCTCGATTGAAAAGCATGACATGAAATGGGACAATCTGTAGCAGCTACATTTGAACCTAAAAGCACAATGTTCCGTGTCCTGCAGGGGTATAAACCCCCCCAGTGTTAGTCTGTGTGTTCTCTGGAATATTCTTTACTCAGAAGAACAGTTGTATGAGCATCTATTGTAAGGAATGTTTCCTGACCCGATGTGAGGTTTTATTTTGGTTTTGTTTTGGTTTTTTTCAGGAGATAATTTTGAAGCGAGCTGCAGACATTGCTGAGGCCCTTTATAACGTCCCCCGGACACACAACCAGCTGCCAGGCCTTGGTAACAGCTCTGTACACGCCGGCATGATGGGCGTCAACTCCTTCCATGGTCAGCTCGCCGTCAACGTGTCCGAGACAACGCAAGCGGCCAATCAGGGTGAGCGTATGCCTGGGACCTGATGCTTCTGGGTGTTTACAAGCAGACGTTGGATCTGTTTTGGAAAATCAGGAATGCTGAATGTATTTTATTATAAGGACCAGACACATATGTGATAGTGTAATATACAATATATTGCTCACACTGTTTTTTAAACTACGTCTCGCAAACCTCTGGGACTTTATGAGAGCTGAGGCCAAAATAGCGCCATATGAAATTAATTGAGGATAGTTTCATAGACAGAAATGCCCATATGATTATCACAGATCAGGGTACATGAGTGAATATCATATGAAGTTGTGAGTCTCTCTAAATCTGTGTCAAGACGACGATAGGCCTTTTCTCTAAGCGTACAAACCATAAGGCAAATTTTCAGAGAAATTACGAGCATAATGCAGTTTCCCACGGTGCACTTTTAGTGTCTAGTGAGCTACATATGTCTCTATATCAGCTGAATGTCTATGAAAATGCATAGTGCGGGCGTGTGTACCAATTATTTATAGTACTCTGTTTCCCATTGTAGTGAAACTGTTTTTTTTGTAGTGATTTTCCAGTGTAGGGAGTAGTGATTAGGGAATGTAGGTTGTCAAGATTAGGGAATGATATTTAGCCTGTTGGGTTGAGAGAGGTTCAGAGAGAGTTAGGGAGACTGAGCTTTATCTGAAGGTAAAAAAAAAAAGAGACAGACAGGAGATACACACGCGAGGCCTCTCAGAAGCTGGCGGCTCCCTGTTCTCCGGCTGCTCCCTGTTCCCCTGCTCCCCCTAGCCCTGGTGACAGTGAGTGATTTGTGTAAAGTCAGCGGTAATCCATCAGGATGAAAGCGGAGGCTCGACGAGCGCTGGCTTTGTAGCAGACAGCGGGGAACTCCTGGAGCGAGAACTTCCTGCTGCTTTCACCCATGTCAGCGTTTAACGCACTGATGTATATTTATAGTCCACAACCCCCCAACCTCCCCCTGCTTTCTTCCCACCTCCTCACACTGCATACACTACTAATAGACAGGAGAGGTTTTTTTTTCTTTTTTACCTTTTTTTATTGACAGGAGGAGTGTTCTTTGAGATCACTGCTTGTATAATCTCAATTGTAAAGCTTGAAGCAGCTGCACATGAGCATAAGGTCACGTCCGATGCCAAGTCACCGTGGCTAGTGCCCCATTATTGGGATGTGAAAGGAGTGTATGAGAGGCTCCGTGTATTTATCAGTCTCGCTCATGTTATGAGCACAATTTTGAGAAGTATAGACTATAGGAGGAAATCACACACCTGCACAGACCTCAGGGCAGAAGATATTTGGAGCAACCTCTGTCCTGAACTGGGACAACTCAGGAGCCATCTGCATGAAAACAGACTGTGAGCTGGCAGACTGAACCCCAGCAGAAGGGAACTTTGAGAACAGGGCTATATTTAACACCAGTCTTTCCCTCTACGTAGCAGTCTCGCCTGATATTGCACGCTATTGCTCTTGGATTTTTTGTGAGAAGCTTTACATGCTCTGGATCATCTGCTTTAACACATGCACAGTGCCAAGGGTTGACTAGAAGGGTGTAAAGCAGAGGTCTTTAATTCCAGAACTTTGATCCAGGATTTTAAAAGGGTCAGCTGGTATGACACTATAGCTGTAACTGCTAATGAAGCTGACTGGCCAGGTATAGCGTCATATCAGCTGTCATTGTTAAATCCTGGCCAGTGTTGGGCTGTGGAACAGTGGAGCAGTTAAGCGTTAGAGCTTTAATAAAAATAAAGTATTTGAGCAGTGTTATAACAGATTTAAGTTTACAGTTGTACAGTTCGGCAAAAATTACAAAATGTGTTGAGTTACTATCGGCTCTAATGTGCGTGTGTGAATGTGTGTGTGTGTGTGTGTCAGGTTTCAGCCGGAACACGAGCAGTGTGTCTCCTCACGGTTATGTGCCCAGTTCCACGCCTCAGCAGAGCAGCTACAGCACGGTTAGCACAAGCATGAACGGATATGGCAACAGCGGTATGACCACGCTTGGAGGATCCCCAAACTTCCTCAATGGCTCAGCCGCAAACTCGCCCTACGCCAGTAAGTATGGCAGCAGACCTCAGGCACATATACTCACACTTCATTTTATTATATCTAAAACCTTTGTAGACACCCCTGTGTGGTTTTTCACTTCCCATGTTGAACACAGGAGGTCAGTTGTACACAAACAGTGTGTGTGATCTGTAAATGAAATGGGATGCTCTGGAGCATCGACACATCAGCCTAAAGTCAAATGTCCAGTGGCTATTGTGAGTTAGGTGGGTATTACGCTCCCCAGACCCTGATGCTCTGTTGGTTTGATGCCACAACCCCTGTGGGCCGAAACTGACCTGATGAGTGAGTAGAACAGACAAATTGTGTGTGATGGCAGATCACAGGGCTACAGCCAGTAAGGGTGCGCCGCCATAAGAAGTATAATGGAGGCGTTTCCAATAAACTGGCCAGTGGATGTGCTGTCATCGCTGACCCTCCAAGCAGAAGAATTGATCGGGATGTCATCATCATCAATGTAGCTGTTATGTAAATGATGGCTCTAAAGCCGGAGATTGTTATTGTGCTGTTAGGGTTTATTCAGTAAAGGGATTCACTGTCACTGAGAATTAACAAGCGAAGCGCTTCCCATCAGACTGTAACGACAGGCTGTGGTCTAATGGTGAAATTCTCCGGCCTGTTAGAGACAGCTGTGAAAAAGCAATAGACACAGCCATTACTCTGCGCCTGTGTCTTTAAGAGCAGAGATAAATGCACTCCTTTTCTTTTCTAGTGTCAGGAACCAGCCCTGACCATAATGCCCAGCCGTTCGTATAACACCAATCTTCCAGCGCAGCTTCTAAATTAAAGAGTCTTAATTAAATCAATAAACTAATTGCAGGAGAAGCAATTCAATTTCGCTACTTTGATTCTTAGATGTTAACAAGTATTTTAACAGGCTCGGTGACTCCGCTCAGACACTTTCAATCAATGCGAGAGGGCAGGCTTTTGTAGGTTCCAATTTTCATTAATTGATTAGTTAGGCCTTCATAAATGGATTATGACATTATCAAGAGGGTTTTCTTGGGAAAGAGCCATAAAATTTAAGCGCAGGATAATAACAACAATAAAGGTAGAGCGTGATATCAGAGGCCGGCTGAAATACGGCAGCGCCGATTGTAAAATCGTTGAAGGAGAAAATGCTCTTAGTGTATTACCAGACAAAGGACGAGCCAATAGGGATGCGCTGACAGAGATTATACTGCCTCTCTGATAGTCCTGGACAAAGAGCTTTACATCTTAAAAGTTAGAGCTTTTCTCAGAGATTATATTACACTAATGATTAATGCTCTGAGATAACTCATATGTTCGGTGTTATAATAACTAAGAAATCGGAATTGTATCAGTTAAACAATGTTTGTAAACATTCATTCATTCATTCATTCATTATCTGTAACCACTTATCCAGTTCAGGGCCGCCGTGGGGTCCAGAGCCCACCCGGAATCACTGAACACAAGGAACACACCCTGGAGGGGGCGCCAGTCCTTCACAGGGCAACAGAGACACACACACATTCACACCTACGGACACTTTTCCACCTACCAACGTGTGTTTTTTTTTTTTGGACTGTGGGAGGAAACCCACACGGACACGGGGAGAACACACCAACTCCTCACAGACAGTCACCCGGAGGAAACCCACGCAGACACAGGGAGAACACACCACACTCCTCACAGACAGTCACCCGGAGGAAACCCACGCAGACACAGGGAGAACACACCACACTCCTCACAGACAGTCACCCGGAGCGGGAATCGAACCCACAACCTCCAGGTCCCTGGAGCTGTGTGACTGCGACACCTACCTGCTGCACCACCGTGCCGCTCCTCTTTGTAAACAATATCTTGACATTTAAAGATATTTTGCATTAGTTTAAATGACCAAGCGATTTTATTTTTAAATAATAGACAACATGTATACATTTATATTCAGTTCTTATTGGCATTTCTTTACCACTTTTCAGATACCAGGCTTTTCCCATTTTCACGTATTAATTATATTGTGAGTGTTATACATATGTCTCAAGTACAACACGTGTCCAAAGGTTTGTACATATTCTTTATACTTGAGTTCAACTACATTCATTACAGTGATGCAGCCCCATCCAATACTTGTGTACGTATGTAAATATCTCAAACCAGTCAACTGGAGTTTTAGACCCATATCTACACCAAAGTGGTTATGTGACTGGAAGCAGATTTTTTTATCCTTTGAACGGTAACATATAACAATAACACGAGATGATAAGAAAGTCCTATACGATGCTAATTGTCCGGGGCCTCTGTAGTGACTTCAGTCTCCATGTCCCGTTCTTCTTTGTTGTCTGTATGCTGTAGGACTATGAGGCATGTTCTCACCCATCCGCTCTCTCCTCACCTGTCCCCCTCTCTCCTCCCTTCCTTCCTTCCCTCCCTCGTTCCCGCCCCTCAGTCGTCCCCTCTAGTCCCACCATGGCCTCCTCCACCAGCCTGCCCTCCAACTGCAGCAGCTCCTCAGGCATCTTCTCCTTTTCCCCGGCAAACATGGTGTCGGCCGTCAAGCAGAAGAGCGCCTTCGCCCCGGTGGTCCGGCCCCAGGCCTCACCTCCCCCCACCTGCACCAGTGCCAACGGAAACGGCCTGCAAGGTGAGAGCCTCCACGCTCATGGCATCTAAAATTTGACCAAAGCAAAGTCAGTGTTTTGTGCTGATTTTCTATATTTCAATGATGTGTATAGTTCAGAATTCAAATTTTACAAAAATAATTGAAATGGTTATAGGCTTGAATGAATTTATAAAGCCTTTTATAAATTCATTCATGAGGCATTATACTGCATACAAAATAGCTTTCTATTAATAGCATAAACGTGAATAATTGCTTTAAGCTTTATAAATATATTCTATCATCGATATAAACTTGGTACCTGACCTCATTAAATGAGGTTCCATAACATTAACATTAACATTAACTTTAAAATACCTGTTTACTGTGGAACTGAACTTTACAGTAAGTTACAATAAGTTTTATAATGTTCAAATCAACAGTAGATACATTATAAACCCTTACACCGAGTACAAGATTCATTGGAACTGTACAGTGGAAGTTCTGAATTCTGATTTAAAATAAGTCAGTAGCTGTATTTATTCATTTTATTTCATCATATTGAATATCAATTGTAAACGAATGGAGTTAAATTTAGCATCACATTTTTTCACCTTTCCTACAAACTCATATATAAACTGGAAACACAGCTTTTATATCACATATTAAATATTACACTAGGCTACATCCTAGGTTTGTAGACTCCTCTTTAAATGAGTATGAGTGATTTACAGAAGAAATTTAGAAAGGAAACAGGGTGCTCTGGAGCAGTTGTGTGTGAGTCTAAGCTCATCATGTCAAGTGTTATTTGGAGGAGTAAAGAGTCCCCAGAATTGGGGCATGGACTCTCTAGGGTAATGGAGCTCCATCTAATAACTTTGAGATGATCTGAGATCTAGAGCTAATCACACAACAGCAGTACTAACCTCACTAATGTTTATATATATATATATATAGACCAGTAGTGGCTGTTACTGCGGCAGAGCGGCAAAACCCAATAAATACTCTTCATTTCAAAGGGAAGCCTGGTAAAAGCAGGTGTCTACAAACATCTGGCCACACAGTGATTAAATCATTAATGTAGTATGCAGCAACCACAATTAACCACTTCACTACATGCCTCCATTGTAAAGCTTACTTTTAATATTTTGGACAAAAGTGAGTCCTGTCCAGTCTAACCTTGTCCTAATATGACCTCAATCGCTCTTCTCTCTCTGTCTTTCAACAAGAATAACACTGTTCTTTTCTTTCTCTTTGTGCCCCTCCCTCCATCCTCCCTTCCCCCGTCTCCAGTAGATCAATCTTTTGTGGACTCTAGCAAGTATTCCACAGCCAGCTCCCTGCAGGGACTGGCCTTCTCCTGAAGTATGTAATGCTCTCTCTCTCTCTCTCTCTCTCTCTCTCTGCCCATTAACCTGCCCATCACTTCTTCCCTTTCACCCCCCACCTGCCACTTCATCTCTTTATAAATTGCAAAAAACGCTAATAAATCTTGTTAATATGTTATATATATCATTATTAGATTGTTGTAAGAATACTGTAAGATTATTTAATTTATTTCTAGACTCTTTTTGCTTGTTTTAAAATAAAAATAGCATATTTCCTTCAGATAAAATCACTTAAAACAAGCAAATGAGTCTAGAAACAGGTTTATTAATCGTATAATATTCATACTCACAATCTCCTAATGGGAAATGTTAGATCTATTGACTAAATTTAATATGTTTTCAATAATAAGATAACATTTTCTGGGCTGGGCTGAGGTCTGTCACCAGCAGCCATATGAGTTTCATTTCCTGCTCAGCTTCCTGTTTCTCATGCCATGTACCTCTCATTTGTGCCATTGTCAGTTATCAGCTTCAGTTTATTTTTGTGAACTCAGCAAAGAGTCACCTGATGTAACACCCAGCCCTTAGTTACCACAGAGATATTCATAAATAGACCGTGTCAGTGATATCAGTGAACGGCCGATTTACTGGGCACTTAAACACTGCATCAGCTGGGTTAGTTCCACTTAAAGATCAGAGGTAGTTTCAGAGTGATGACGTGTATTAATCGAGTATGAATGAAGACTCATATATAGGGATTATGTAGCGTAATCCAGTAACAAAACTTCATACAGCTTTTAGTTCCAGTGACAAAATTTGATTAGTTGAGAAGCATTGTACCCGTGTTTATTTGTGATTATAGCAAACATTTGTTAACTGTTACTAATAAGCTACTAAATTTATACACTCTTAAAACGGTAACACAGGGTTCTCTGAGTGATGCCAGAGAAGAACTACTTCTGGTTCTATAAAGAACTGTGTTTTTTAAAGAGATGTGTGAGTGTGAAAAATCTTATAAAAGTTTAAAAAAACAACACTGGATCTTAAGGTTCTTTACCCATTTAAATATATCAAACCTATCATAGCAGAGGTTATTCTTTATGGAACCAAAAGTGGTTCCTCTAGGACATTGTAGCACCTTTATTTTTAAGAGTGTAAATTCAGAAACTTGTGGAAGACTATATATGACCTGGAGGATTTCTGATCTGGATTTGAATCAGACTGACCATAAACTCCATAAGTGTTATTGGTTTTAGGTGGTAAACAGATCAGTTAGGCACAAACACATCAAATGCAATTTGACAAATACAATCTAGAATATATTGCACTAATATTGTTTGCCATACGGTCGTCTTTAGTGGGTTTTTGTTTTGTTTTGTTTGTGCAGTTTTGTTTATTTAGCAGAATTTTGCATAAAATTAATAGATCGCTCAGTATTTCACATAATATATTTGTGATGACATTTTTTGTTGTGCATGTGCTTTTGCTATTGTTATGTCATTTTGATGTACGTCTCAGCTATGACGTTTCACTATGGGGTATTTGTAATAAGCACCTACATTCTGAAATGTATGTTTCAGAACCCTCCTGGTAAATGAAACTAGTTTAAATAGTGTTTTATCCATTATCAAGACTGGAAATAATGCTAAACTCTGTCTACTTTTTAGCACAGAGCTTCTCTACACTTTTTCTATTCCTTATCTTCCACCCGTGGCAAAGTGTGTTGAGAGGGTGATGTAAAAGTAATTGAGTGTATTCGAGGAGCTACTCTTATCTGTGTGTGGTGAGCACTTCATCTCACCATGTTGATATGCATCCGATGCCTTTGACCCCACGAGCCAAGCACACATTTATTTATTTTTTTAACTTCCCCCATCTGAACGTGTCCAGGACACTGAGGAAATAGCCTGAGAATTAGAGCAGCATACAGGGAGACAATCAATACACACTGTCAAATCAGCCATGAAAAATCTCCAGCAGTGATGGGCTCTACAGAGCAGGAAACGTGAAAGGAGGAGATGATGTTGTATGGATGTCTCACTCTCTCAGATTTTTATTGGAACGTTACATTTTTTCTTGCTGGAAATGACATAGTCAACATAAGGTAAAAATACCATGTAGAATAGTGTTTATACCTTTTCTAAGGAACCCAGGGCAAGGGTATATTTGCTGTCGCAGTGGTTTTTATTGGTAACAAGCTTTGTGCATGTCTTCAATGGTAATGTGGACCATTCCTGTTTTGAGACATTTTCCATGTTTTTGAGGTTGGACGGCTTCTTGCAGAACTCAGGTCTGGACTCTGGCTGGGACATTCAAAAATTATATTGATATAGATATTGTTTTCTGTTACCTATACGTGGACACTTTGCCTGTATGCTTTAGATCATTGTCTTGTTGAAGGGTCCAATGCAAAGTGGGGGGTTTTTTTCTTTTCTTTTCTTTTTTTTTCTTCAGTGTCTGATTCGGATTTTTTGATCCAGAATTTTGATGTAGTCCTCACTTCTCTGATGCTGATGCTGCTTAGGTTTCCTGGAACAACTGACTCAAAAACATTTCTAAAACATTGCATTCCTACCCCCATGCTTGATTGTAGAGTTTGCGTTCTTATGGTTGAATTCTTCTCCTTCTCACCAAATGAAATTCAATGTTCCTCTTGGTACAAACAACTCTCTTTTTGACGCATTTGTCTGACCAAGATTGCTTTTCCTTATCAGTCCCGTCCTCAGATGGGATAAAAATATAATGTTTGGGCAGTGGTACATGGTTGTTTGGCAAATCCAAGAAGAAGCATTCAACCCTCAGAACAACATACACATAGTCGAGTATTCTGAAAAAAGATGACTACATTTCTGGAGGACACCATTAGGGCACCTACAGAATAACTTGGCTTTGAGCAGCATTGGACCTTCCAATAAACAAAGATCTGAATTATATAGACAAAGTGGTCAAGAGATTGTTAACAGAAAACAATGTCAGCATTGTGGCGTGGCCCAGACACAGTCCACATCAGAATCTGTGGAGGAAAGTAAAAACCAGAGTGATCGCAAGTGAGCCTTCCAACCTCCAAGATCTAGGGGTTGTTGCAAAAGAGGAGTGGTCAAAAATCCCAGGGGAGACTTGCAAAATGCTTGTCAGCGTTCAGTTGCTGCACTGGCTTTGCCATTTATAACAGAATTTCTATAATTAGTTTAGTAAAAAACAAAACAAAACAAAAAATAACGCTGAAATAGTTAAATTGCCCATAAACATTTCACACAATGTCTGAGCAACTCCTGACAGAAGAAATCTATTGGCCAAATAATAATTCACTATAAATTGGCATGGGTATGTGTAATTCTCTCTCTCTCTCTCTCTCTCTCTCTTTCTGTCTCTCTCTGTCTCTCTCTCTCTCTCTCTCTCTCTCTCTCTTTATAGTCTTTATGATCCTTGTACACTCTGAGAAGGTACACATTGTTTGTAGACAGAGAGTTAACAAGGGTCAGAATATGAAATTTAGGGCTTTGTTTATTTACTGTTTCCTGGGGTTTGTTTGTCAGACGTCATACGAAATGTGACTCCATCCTGGGCGGTGGGGGTAGGAGCGCTAGAGAGAAATTCATCTTATTCAATTTGACAGAAAACGTACTTCTAAAAAAACTGCAGTTAAAAGTGTCCCCAGTGTGATTTACTGCCCAAATCTGATCGTGTTGTTGTTCATTTCCTTTTAATTTTTTATCATGGCCTGTATCGGACATTAACCTGAACAGATCTCGTTCCAGACGTGAGCCACATCAGAAAAACACACTGTGGTGAAGGTCCATGTGGAAAATTCCTGGGAAGGCAGACACAGAAATAAATACACATGCACTAAAATGAAATTACTTGGCCAAAACTGAAATTACGGAGCAATAAGTAATAATAAATATAGCTGGCGATAAATAAACACATAAAATATTTTATGTCTTAAAAGAACTGTCTGTTCCACCTTAAGTGGTGCAGCACTTTCATTCTGGCACAAAAGCTTCTGATTAGAAAACTGAACATTCCATTTCATCCTAAATTGGGCAGTAGTTATACTCTGGCAACAGTGCGCCTTAAAATGCCACAGTTAGATTGCTACATGTCAGATATAATTTAATGTGGTCATGTATCGCAATTATTTATGATTTTATTTCTTTGTACTTTTCAGCACCATTTGAATACAACAGCTGCTCAATTTTCACAAAAACTGAACCAGTGGAAATCATTGTGAATGGCTTGAATACAATTACAAAAGTTAAAGGAGGAATGCTCTGTGAATTTTATAAAAAAAATAAATAAATAAACATATTATTATAATATTATTATAAAACATAAACGCTGTTGTAGGCGGCACGGTGGTGCAGCAGGTTAGTGTCGCAGTCACACAGCTCCAGGGACCTGGAGGTTGTGGGTTTGATTCCCACTCCGGGTGACTGTCTGTGAGGAGTGTGGTGTGTTCTCTCTGTGTCTGCTTGGGTTTCCTCCGGGTGACTGTCTGTGAGGAGTGTGGTGTGTTCTCTCTGTGTCTGCTTGGGTTTCCTCCGGGTGACTGTCTGTGAGGAGTGTGGTGTGTTCTCTCTGTGTCTGCGTGGGTTTCCTCTGGGTGACTGTCTGTGAGGAGTGTGGTGTGTTCTCTCTGTGTCTGCGTGGGTTTCCTCCGGGTGCTCCTGTTTCCTCCCACAGTCCAAAAACACACGTTGGTAGGTGGATTGGCGACTCAAAAGTGTCCGTAGCGTAGGTGTGAGTGTGTGAGTGAATGTGTGAGTGTGTGTGTTGCCCTGTGAAGGACTGGCGCCCCCTCCAGGGTGTATTCCCACCTCGTGCCCAATGATTCCAGGTAGGCTCTGGACCCATCGCGACCCTGAATTGGATAAGGGTTACAGATAATGAATGAGTGAATGAATGAATGAATAAATGCTGTTGTCACTTTTCGGTTTTAAAAATGCTCCTTTGACTACTTTTACTTTGTTATTCGTGTTGGAAAGTGACAGTATACCTACAGCATTTACTGAGGAGGGGGCGTGCTTCACTGAATGCATTCCAGAGCTCTCTCTATCACAGTGCTGTCCTGTAGTCGTATCACTAATTGGGTGGATGAATTGTTCTTATAATGGGTCCCTGAAGGGGGAGGTGGAGGAGAGGGAGCTGATTTACAACCATAAAACCCCATCACTATTTATCCTGACAATGGCTCTAATTAAACATAGAGGACATAGAGAACTGAAGTGGATGGGACTGAACAAATCTTTATCTTTACCTCTGCTCATAAAGAAAACAAGAAGGAATATTGAGCTTCTCACTAAACACATTTCACTCATCTTCTCTTTCTGCTGTTCTTTACTCATTCGCCTTATTTTTTATTTTTTATTTGTGTGTTTTATGTAACATCCGTGAATATCATTCTATCTGTGTTCCTTTCTGTTGGCATTGATGTAAATGGCATGTTATTTTCCCTCTAATATATACTCCTTGTCCAGATGTTTGTGGACACTCCTCTTTAGTGAATGCAGCACCTTTTGAGTTGGAGTGGCCTTTGTTTACATCTAGTTTTCACATAAATATTTTGGCATCTAGTTTTTCTTTTAAATCTCTAATTGAGAGTGTGACCCGTTTAATACAGGGTCACATTAGTGAGTTTGAAGCTTAAGTTTTCCAAGCCACATATATCTATTATATGATTGTATACATAGTAATAGTTTTTACTCTCTGGCCTTATCTTCTTTTTCCTTTTCCGTCCCTGAACAGCGATTCCTGGTATGATTGTTCCTCCCATGTAGAGGCCCTCGAGCTGCTGAAGAGAAGCATTTGATTTCGGCTCCTGCTTGAAACTCAAGTCCTGGATGGAGGAAGTCTCAGCAGTGGCAGGAAAAAATAACAAACAAGAGATAAAGACTTTGAAAACTCAGGCCTTTTTCGACGGAATCTCACATAAAGTGAAAAAGACCAGTGTGTGCTGGTGGTTTGATTATTTTTTTTTTTTTCTAAATTTGTTTTACGGATGCAGCCCCTGTGATCTCCTCGAGTGGAAATAGTGATGGCCCTTTTTCCTTCCGTTCACTGGGGTTTTTTGACAAAAGTGGACATAGTTTTGCCTTTTTTACAAACTGTACTTTAAACACACGACACTATGGGAGCAGAGACTGAGAGCGGGGACAAAGCAGGTCAACAGAACACCTTCGATCCAAACGAGGATGGGTTCTGAGTCATTTAAAGGGTTCATGCATCCAGAAAAGACTACAACGTAAACAAAGATGAGGATGGATTTCTCGTTATTTCTCATTCTGGCGCCAATCACAAGCCAAAACAATGACGTCACATGCCATGAATTCAGCTCCTGTTTTTTTTTAATCACTAATATTCTGTGCTGATTGTTCAGGTACTTTATATTTTCAGTGGTTGTCGTTTTATTTCTTCAGAGACAGGAAAACTCACATGCTCCTATAATGCTCATTTGTAGTAGGTCCCTGGACCTCTGGAACCATCCAGACCACCACAGGAAAGAGAGTAGAGAGCGTGAGGAGTAGGGTTTCAATTCTAAAAAATGAACTTATAATTCTGTTTGTACAAAATGATTTGCTGCCCGTATTTGTGCCGTAAACAAAAACACGAGAAGAGAACAAAGTACACTATGAGTTGCTCTGCCATTTTTAGCTTTCATTCAGAGGATATGAAGTCTGTGTGCGCTGAAGCATGTTCACATGAAGCCATAAAGGAGTTGACTCTTTTAGTCCGTATATTTATGAAGAAAAAAAAAGACATGGTTATCCGCTCCGTGTGTGGATTTGCCGAGTTCCTCAGCAAAGAATGGAATGAAGAAGAACATGCGCTCAGAACCAGCTGCTAGAACATCCACCATTCTTTCTTTCTTCCTTTATTCCCTCCTTTCTTTCTTTTTTTCTACCTTTGAGATTGTGAAGGAATTGACTTGAATCACGCAGAGAACACTGAGGTTTGTCCAGCTCTGTAAAAGCCTGCTCTTGGAAAAAGTGTTATCTCCAAACAAACAGCAATTTGACCGGCTCCCTTTACTACCCTTTTGTACATACACACTTTTCTTTTTTCTTTTTTTTTTGCCAAAATTGTTAAATATATTTATATCAAAATGTCTTAAGGCAGCTTGTCAGTGTAGTATCACCCTGTCCTGCATTCTCCACCTCGCCAACACAAACAGAAAAAAAAAACAGGTTTTGTAAAATATACACATACATTGTATTTATCTCTAGAGTTTGTACATTGCTTTTTCTTGTTTTTTTCTCAATGTCGTGCCGTTTATCAGCCGTTGTTGTCTTTGTTGCTGAAATTATATTTCATTGATTGTTTGTATTTACTTTCCATATGTTTGCCATACTTCCATTTTTAAGTTTCTTTCATCAAAAACAAAGCCATTGTCTATTTTTGTATATTTTATAAGTTAAAACAAACATTTGATTTTTTTTTGTTGTTGTTATATTGTTTTATTTTGTTTTTCTTTTTTTAATCGTATGGCAAGAAAGGTAGCATCTTATTCTGATAGCATTTAGTTATGTAGATTTTAAAAAGTATATAAATGACAGATATATAAATCTATATCTTTTTTTTTTGTTTCCTTGGTTTGTTTTTTTCCTCTCTCTCTCTCTCTCTCTCTCTCTCTCTCTTTGAGGCTTACAGAAATTGATACTGTTGTTAAACTAATAATATGCATGGGTTATTCTCTTTTGAGAGTGTGTTTGAAAACTAGAGGGGGGTGGGTTTGGATGAAATATGAATATACTTTCTTTCTCTTTGGTGTTTTTTTTTCCCCACTTTCCTTTTCTGTTATTTATGCCTGCTTGTCTGTCGTTTTTCCTTTCCACTCTTATCAGAACCAGCAGATTATAGATGCCTTAACAATGCAAACTCCATTCACGTGTACAGTTACCATCACCATCCAGTTTCTCAAGGGACACACAAAAAAAAAAGAAATAAAAAAAAAGAAAGGAAAGAAAAAGCACAAATTGGGCCATTTTTACCTAAACACTGTTTGTAGGACCCAGCTCAGCAAAGCAGGGAAGGTTAAGTGAATATGTTTGTCCTTTTGTGTGCGTGTGTGTGTGTGTTTGTTTGGAATATGAACCATAATGAGGAGCTTTTCGTGTGTGTGGAGAGAGTGTATGATTCATATTTAATGTCTGTTGCAGCTGTGTGTGTTGCTAGGGGGATGGGGGTGCACTTTATTATTAATTTAAGACAAAAAGGCTGCCTTTTTAATTTTCTGTTTGTGCTCTATTAGTGTGTGTTTGCTTCAAATAACCACGTGGCGGGGGGGGGACCTAAAAAGCCATATTGTATACATTCACAATCAGAGCTTCTGCTTGTGTGACACTGCAGACGTTTGAGGGTGTGTGTGCGTGTCTGTGTGTGTGTTGTGATTATTTTTCTAGGTGTGTAGGAGCACTTGCCCATAGTCTCTTACACTACCCCTCTAACCCGAGGTGGGCCGAGTGTCATAAACTCGTACTCAAGTAAAAGTACCTTGAGTAGAAAAACAGAAGTAACAACCGTTTTAACACTTTCATTTCATTTGACCTTCTTAGAGGATTCAGCATCAATCAGCACAGGAACTGAAGACTGTATCACACTAATCTTCTCTTCATTATTATTGTTATTATTGTTATTAATTATTAGAGATTCTGGTAAAAAAAAAATATAATTAAAATCTGTAGCCCATATGTCAGTGGTGTGAATTACATCAACAAAACAGAGTGAGAATAAACACAGCAAATGGAAGCAGTGACTGGAAACGACTGGCCAAAATGCGACTGAGGAAAAATGGCATTCCTTTTCTCGTTTATACACTTGAGTAAAAGTGAAAGCTTTTCAATTTGAAAATACTCAGGAACGAATAAACCTTGTCTTTGAATGAAGCATTTTTCACTCCACAGAATGAGGCCCGTCACATGGGGCCATGCTTAAGTTGGGTACAGAATCTCTTATACATCCAGGGCACCAGGTGTCAGTGTAGTGGCTGTATCGTACCGCGAAGAGGAATCACTGGAGGAAGTGACGGATCCTTTCTGTACGTGTTTGAGGAAATGTGGCTATGTAATACCCACCTCTGTCGCTAAACACGTTTGGTTTTGCATATGGAAGTGTGTGTGTGTGAATGTGTGTGAAGGACACTGAAGCCACTGATGAACCGATTCACATTTGGGGTCTTTTTTCATTCTCTCGCTCTTTTAGCAGAATTTAGTTGTTTTTATTTGTTTGTTTGTTTTTTAATGAATATTAAATATATCGCTGTTCTACAACAGCCACGTATCTGGTTTCATCTTAATGAGGAGGATGGGCTACAAGCATTTCTGTAGGAAACGAGACTCCAAAACCAAACAAAAATACATAAATAAAAAGCTGGTCCCCTCCCTTTCTTTACCTCTTTTTTTTATTATTGTTTTCTCTTGCTCTATTCTCTCTCATTCTGTCTCTCTTGGTTTTTTTTTGTTTTGTCTTTGACTGGATACACACTGAGCAGTTGTTCTACCTTTAGGGAAAACCAAGACAAAAACTACTGTATAGATTGTTATCATTTTTTGAAAGCTGTAAAATAACTTTTCAGAATTCACAATATTAAATTAAAGTTACTTCTTGTCTGTGATCTGTGTCCTTTTTCATTTTGCTGCTGCAGACTGCATGCATTAGAGCTCCAGTAAGATACACCACACGGACATTCACTTCGGGAAATATGTGTGTTATTGTACAAAAACTCCACACGGTGTAAAATATAAATAAAACGCTTGAGCAATGGTGCGCAAAATCATTTAAACCCTATATTTACTTGAAAACAGTATTCATTCATTCATTCGTTGTTTATAACCTCTTCTCCAGTTCAGGGTCGCGGTGGGTCCGGAGCCTAGCCGGAATCACTGGGCGCAAGGCGGGAGCACAAACTGGAGGGGGCGACGGTCCTTCACAGGGCGACACACACTCACACCTTCATACTGTTTTTAATTAAATTTAATTGAATTTAAAATGCTCAGTGTGCTTACTCTCTTCTGGAAATAGGGTTTGTATTTTATTAATGTGAAATCCATACACATGTAAATCAAGTAAAATCTGATGGAAAATGCATTATAATTTACTCACTCACATTTAACAAAGTACAAGGGGCACTGTTATTCAGGCTTTTATCTCTGTTAGTGTGTGAGCTGTTGGACAGTCCTTTCCTGTGTTCTGTCTGATGGCGTCCTGTTGCTGTGCTGCTTTTAAATGAAGTCACGTCAGTTTAGCTTTGTGTTTTAGAGTAAAATCTTCCAAAAAAAAGAGAGAAGAACAGAATGGTACACACTTCCTGTGCTGAGGGATGCTGTATGGAGGAGAATGCAGTCACCCGGGCTGGTTAGCTCTGCACTTGAGGGATGAGAGAGAGCGTGAACCATCCCACCCACCCACAGGGCTCCTGAGGCATCTTCAGGTATCAGATCTGCCATGTCATACTATTACTTTTCCCCATCATTATTTTACCCAAGTAACACATTCACTGAAGGATGAATATAGGCCTCAACAGTTGACACTGTCCATCATCTCTCTCTCACACACACACACAATCACCTCATTGCCAATGATTCCCCTTAAAGAAACATGCTTTAATTAGTCCCATTCATTAATGTATTATATACCTGATAGCGTAATGAATGTGCTCTGAGAGTTGCCCAAACACGTTAATGATGGGCTCCCCAACTTATTAATTGAACGGCACATTGCATTTAATTGACTCATCATTTGCATTTACGGTCATCAGCAAAAAATTAATCTTTCTTTTCCTTTTTTCCCCCCTTTAGTTTGCATATTTAATTTAAGACCCTCTTGATCTGATTAGCTTGTAAAAGTCAGTGGCAGCTTTCTGCTGAACTCCAGAGTGCTGAGCTCCGGAGTTCAGAAAAGAAAAAAAAAAGATACGACCCTGAAATGGTAATGAAATGCAAGTTTGAATCATTAATATCATCAGCCAGTAAATCAAAGCATAGCCCCTGGTTTCTGCAGCAGTGTGGGGCTGGTCCAATAGCAGCCGTGTACTGAACAAAGAAGAGGCCGAAAAAACAAAGGAATAAACAAGGGCTAAGGGGGGAGTAAAAAAAACACGCAGAAGGAAAAAAAGAAGAAGTGTTTGTTGTTTGAACAACAAACCAGACCCTTTTTTTCAGATCTATAATCCAGTGTGGGGCCTCTGAGATCGTGGGGAGTGGGTGGAGTGAAGGAGCAGCACTTTCACCCCTCTCAAAATCCACTGTTGAAATGCCCTTGACTGTTCCCTGCTCGCATGATTGGCTGAGCATGACTCTGGGTGTGTGGAAATGTACTGCCCTTAATCACCAGTCTGTGTGAGTGTTCCCTACTCCACACGGGTTAAATACAACTTTTGTGGTACACACGTGCAGTGACAATTCACACTTTGCTCATCTCTTCAGTGTGTGTAGGTTCTCTTTAAAAAAAGACAGGGATGAAAAGCTGCTCAGATATTTCTCCTGAGAGAAAGAGCACAATACCCCAGACATCTCACCTGTGTCTCACCTGAGTTTTCCCAACACAGACTACACTTTCATGTCTTATTTCTCCTGTGTCTCATCTCCTGAGTAAATGGAAAGTAGCGAAGGCAACTTTTTTCCACAGTGATGAGATTATTCCGCCGTTGTCTTGGAACTGGCTTCAAACTTGGTGTGGCTTCATTTCGCTGCTGAAGGGAATAAAAAGGGGTGAAGGCAGCCCTTTTATCTCCAGCTTAATCTGAGTTTTATTGTTCAAACAGCTGTTGTGTGGAGGAAGGAGGAAGAGCTTTAGATAGCCATTAGCTAATGGATTATTGAGAGAGACACAACTGCCACTGACAACCCCCCCCTCAAACACAGACACACACACACACACATACACACACACCCCACATCCACCACCACCACCTCGAGGACACACCCCAACGAAAGCCACTTAGCGCACAAAGCCTGCTTTGAACATTATAGATCCCAAGTGCGGTATCAAGCTCTTTTCTTCTGTTCTTACTCTCTCTCTCTCTCTCTCTCTCTCTCTTTCTTTCTTTCTTTCTTACTCTCTCTCTCTTCAATCCTTTTCTGTCTCTCTGCCCAACCTACCCCCTTCCCTGCAAACTCTCAAACTCTCTCTCTCTCTCTCTCTCTCTCTCTCTCTCTCTCCCTCTCTCTCTCTCCCCCCCTCCCCCCCCTCCTCCCCCCCCCCTCTCTCTCTCTCGAGGCTAATGTGAGCATATGATTGATGGGTGACATTGATGGCAGTTTTGAAGTTGAGTAGATGTCATTGTTGACGTACTCTGACAGATTCTCTGTAGAGACTTAACCTTTCTTCACATAATGACGCTGCTGATTACTTGAATATTGCTCTTAAATGTCTGACATCACAGTGATTTAGAACAGAATACATTTGGTCAATTATTGAGACCAGGTTTTTGCTGCTAATATATTTGAGTCAAAATGGTCCTGTCCTTGTGAGAACAAAACCAAGCTCTCTCTCTCTCTCTCTCTCTCTCTCTCTCTCTCTCTCTCTCTCCCTCTCTCTCTCTCTCTCTCTCTCTCTCTCTCTCTCCCTCTCTCTCTCTCTCTCTCTCTCTCTCTCTCTCTCTCTCTCTCTCTCTCTCTCTCTCTCTCTCTCTCTCCCTGTCATTATATAGATTTACAGCCATTTGAGAACGTTAGGACACCCCATAATAATTGTTGTCTTTTTGACCATTTTTAAACATATGGACATATGAGCTTCGTTACTGAGAGATGGAAGTTATTTAACGAAACAAATAAAACGAAAGGAATTACTTATAAACACAAGTTGTATAATGTAACGACTAAAAATAGAATCTACTATGAATTCTTCACTGTATCAGAGGGTGCTTGAGGAAAATGTGAGACTACCTTTAAAAAAACTGAAGCTGAAGTGGACGTGGACCATGACCCAAAACATTCCAGTGAATTCACGAGGAACGGCTCAAACGTAAGTAATGGAGAGTTCTGGAACGGCTAAATCAGAGCGTAATCCAGGACCTTAATCCTACTGAGATGCTGTGGGGTGATCTGTGCGTTCAAGAAACCCCTCAAATATCACACAGCTGAAAGAATTCTGCATGGAGGAATTGGAAAAACCTCCTCCCAGTTGAAGTCGGAGACCGGTAGATGGTCACAGGAAACATCTAATTGTGGTTATTTCAGCCAAAGTGGGAAATACCAGCGATTAAGGCGTAGTGTATCCTAACTTTTCCCTCACAACAAATGTACATTTTGGTTCATTACATTTTACAACTTATGTTTATAACTTCTTCAGTTTTATTTGTTTAGTTATATATCCTCCATCTGAGGCACGGTGGTGCACCAGGTAGGTGTCGCAGTCACACAGCTCCAGGGACCTGGAGGTTGTAGGTTCAATTCCCGGGTGACTGACTGTGAGGAGTGTGGTGTGTTCTCTCTGTGTCTGCGTGGGTTTCCTCCGGGTGACTGTCTGTGAGGAGTGTGGTGTGTTCTCCCTGTGTCTGTCTGGGTTTCCTCCGGGTGACTGTCTGTGAGGAGTGTGGTGTGTTCTCCCTGTGTCTGCGTGGGTTTCCTCCGGGTGACTGTCTGTGAGGAGTGTGGTGTGTTCTCCCCGTGTCTGCGTGGGTTTCCTCCGGGTGACTGTCTGTGAGGAGTGTGGTGTGTTCTCCCTGTGTCTGCGTGGGTTTCCTCCGGGTGACTGTCTGTGAGGAGTGTGGTGTGTTCTCCCTGTGTCTGTGTGGGTTTCCTCCGGGTGACTGTCTGTGAGGAGTGTGGTGTGTTCTCTCTGTGTCTGTGAGGGTTTCCTCCGGGTGACTGTCTGTGAGGAGTGTGGTGTGTTCTCTCTGTGTCTGCGTGGGTTTCCTCTGGGTGCTCTGGTTTCCTCCCACAGTCCAAAAACACACATTGGTAGGTGGATTGGCGACTCCAAAGTGTCCATAGGTGTGAGTGAATGTGTGAGTGTGTGTTGCCCTGTGCAGGACTGGCGCCCCCTCCAGGGTGTGTTCCCACCTTGCGCCCAATGATTCCAGGTAGGCTCTGGACCCACTGTGACCCTGAACTGGATAAGGGTTACAGATAATGAATGAATGAATATTCTTCATCTCTCAGTACTCTTCAAACGAAGCTCATATGTTTATGTTTAAATACATTCAAAAAGACAAAGATTATTATGGGGTGTCCTAACTTTTTCACATGACTTTGTCAAACAAAAGATATATATTTTTAAAATAGTACTTTAATATGACAGACCAACAATATCACAGAAATATTAGGTTTATAGCTCCAAAGCTATGTGAAACACTTCAAACCCACTTCTACCCTCAGATTTTCACAGTGTATTAAATTCTTGGGTTCACTTAAGTTGCCCTCTACACTGGCCATGCCCAGCCCTGAGCTCATTCTCACAGCAACGTCTCGGGTCTTGGAGCCTTGGCAGCTGCAGCTGAGAAGGTGTGTAGTGCAGCAGCTTTTCAGATAAATACCTGCAGATCAAGAGCAATACATGCAGGAGCTCGCCCCAACGTGGAAGAAATGAAATAAATTAATAAAGGGAAGCGTCTTTCTAGCAATAGAGAAAAGGAGAGCTGAAAGGCATCTTTGAGGGGGAAAACAGGGGTCCCACTGGGGAGCTTGGGTAGAAGGGAGAAGAGGGGCAATGTGGGAAGAGCGAGACAAAGATGGCGGACTCAAGAGAATGAATAACAAGGTGGGGGAGAGAGAGAGAGAGAGAGAGAGAGAGAGAGACGTGTGAGATCAGAGACATACGTTGGAGGCGATGGGGGAAGGAGTAAGGAGAGAAAGAAGAAAGAAATCGTCGCCCAGGCTCAGAGCTGGGGGGTACAGGTGGTGTTTTGGGGGGGATTTAGGGAGAGATTGTGGGGGTGGAGATGGTCTTCCCATGGGATACACGCCTGTCAACGCACAACACATAAAAACACTAGGGGCCGAGCCAGAGGGACCAGGGAAATGGGGAAGAGAGGGGGGGGTAGTAGGGGCTGCATTTCAGCCCCAGGGCCCTCAGTTCTCTCTCTCTGTCTTTCTATTTCTACACACACACACACACACACACACACACACACACTAACCTAAAGTACAGGCTTTGCTTGTCTTCCTGTTTAGGAGCTTCTTACACACATATTCATGTAGAGAGATTGGCAGAATGTCAGGGTCCAGAGACATAAAGAAACACCCGGTTTATTCTCTGACTTGTGTCCTGCTCACTACCAGCACGTTCTACAAAAGAAGCTTTTACAAAAAATAATAAATAAATAAATAAAATGTCACTGTCAAGAGAAACACTCATATCTCCAGCTTCTTTTCACATGTTTACATTCCGTGAGAAATAAATGGTTAGAGATCAGTGTTATCTACCGGGGTTTTACTCTCTTTACTGCAGTAACCTCTACTGGAACGGCTTTAGAATTCGTGTTGAAACATTGTTGTTTCATGCATTGTGTCAATGTAACAATCTCCATTTCTAAAATTAATTTGGAAACTTAACTTTAATCTGTCACAAATTTGTGATTAACGGCCCAGTGGAAATGTTCCAAAATTGCATGGAATACATTAAACTGTTGGCATTGACTTTAAAAATTCACCCCCCTCCACCCCCTTTACCTCAGGCTGTGATTATTCTAGACTTTAATCAGTAAAATTTCATAATAAAAAACCTATTTAATTTAGTGAAATTGCCACGATGAGAGATTTTCCGATGCAGCCGTTCCAGGGCAAATGCATTTTGCAGCAGAACTTAGCACTGAGCTCACGTTTGGTGAACGGTAACGGCCGTACAAAAAAGATTTGTTGTGTTCTATTAGCATACGTATTTTTAACTAAAAAAAGCAATTACACTTTCAGTTTACTTTAAATGTACTAATACATATGAAGAATATGTAAACGTCTAGGTTAGATACCTATATTTATATTTCACATTTAAAAAGCAAATAACGTAAAGACCTTACTGTTAAATGTTGTTATTTATATGTAGAAGACACAACTTCACCATAACCTGTAGTTATTATTATTATATGGTCACTAATGAGCACCACTGGTGGCGCTGTTTCATTGTGTATACACAAACACTCTGTTATCTACACCAAGTACAGCTTTGAAGACAGTTTTCTGATGAGGTTAAACATACAAAGCACTGATTTTCTAACATTCCTGACACTGTAGTTAACTCTTTACTAACTAAGGTTAAGTTTAGGTTTACATTTGCTTTAGGGGAAAATTTAAAGCTTCTTTAACAGATATTAAAGCTAGGGTTGTTGATTTTGTAGAAACCAGTCAGTGTGGGTGGGGTTGGAAAGAAGTCGTACTAAATGTCCCACCCCATTCTCTCAGCCCTCTTTCCAAAGCCACTCCTCCTATTTACACATGAATGTATACACAGAGGGCGGCACGGTGGTGCAGCAGGTTAGTGTCGCAGTCACACAGCTCCAGGGACCTGGAGGTTGTGGGTTCGATTCCCGCTCCAGGTGACTGTCTGTGAGGAGTGTGGTGTGGGTTTCCTCCGGGTGCTCCCACAGTCCAAAAACACATGTTGCCGGTGGATTGGCGACTCCAAAATGTCCGTAGGTGTGAGGGAATGTGTGTGTGTGTGTCTGTGTTGCCCTGTGAAGGACTGGTGCCCCCTCCAGGGTGTATTCCCGCCTTGCGCCCAATGATTCCAGGTAGGCTCTGGACTCACCGCGACCGTGAATTGGATAAGGGTTACAGATAATGAATGAATGAATGATTGTATACACAGAGATTTCGCTGCAGAGAGAATAATCTTTGTAGTAATTATAAACATGGACGTGGTTAGACCTGTTTTAGGGGGCTGTCAGCAGGTCAGAACTGAAACACTGGGAAGTACAGCTCTGCTTTAGATAGAACTAATGCTATCTTCGCTCATAGCTGCGACATTTGCTGCTATGTTTGTTTTTATTGAATACCATTTCTGCCACTGATATTTATTTCTTTAGATGTTTATCAGTGCATGATGTCGTCTGTTTCTCTGCCACTGTCCAGTGCTCCAGGGTTTAAATACACATCAAATCTCATCAGAAATTAACGTCTCTTTGTACACTGTTTATGAAGTAATTAAATTATGAACTAATTTAACTTTAGTTTAGTGGCAGTACAAAACAAAATTAAGATGCCAGAGTGGATAAAAAGCTAACTGTAGCCCGTTATAAAGTGGTCCATAAACAAGAGGCGGGGACAGTCGGTTGTGAGGTTTACAGATAAAGCAAACTGCAAATGTCTAGCGTGATCAGGGTTGTAATAATGCCGTTTTGAAGATGGTTTTCTTAAGGCTACACATGGAAAACGCCTTGTGGCATTGTGTTTAAAAAGACAAAAGTGAATACAGCACAGAGAAGTATACAAAAGAAGAGTTGATTGGTTCACATCTCACAAAATACCAGTTGCTCCATGCTGTTAAAGGCACCCAAGTCATAAACCTGAAGCTATGGGTTAGAAAGGTTTATGTCTCTCCAGATTAGCCTGCCAAAGAGTCATATTTTCACTTTATGCATCATTACATGTTTTTGTATGAAGCTCTTGTCTAGTGCCACCTACATTTGTAGAAGTAGGCCTGATTTTTGCACGGTAGACACTTTTCTGTTCCTATGAACGCAGAGAGATTTATAGCAGTGGAGATGGATACAGGGAAAAGGGCAAAGACATAAATCGAATTTACTTCAGAGACGGCAGATTTGACCATCTTTTGGCCGATAATATCTGTGTTGCATATGCCCTTTTCTGCTATTGTTTTGTCACTACATCAAGGCTGAGTGATAGGGTCAGTGATAAAGCTCTCTGCTGCTACTGCTCTCATTAAGGATGGCTAGACAACCTTTAAAAAGCCAGACTAACCCTCATCATCAGTGTCTCAGAGGTGCAGTTGGTATGACACAAGCTGAGAGTTAGCTCATGGTCAAACTCAAGGGACCCGTGTCAAAACTGTGCTCCGGTGGTGTTTCTGAAAAAAGAATATTTCTTAAACAGTAGACCAGAGGGTCATGAATACCATGGTCAATGCTTTGTGTTGGAAATTAATCCGTGTCATAATTCCAGTAGTGCAGATTATTGTTGGTTCTGAAGCAACACTGAGAGCACAAGGATTTTTAAGGAACAGCAAGTCAGATTTACCACCAAAAATTAACCAACCAACAATGTAAAAAGTCATTATTGATTACCTTTGCATTTTCCCAGCTCAAATGAGTTGAAAACTGCATTGTAGTCCCTGAAAGAACCTGTTTATTCTCCACAGAAGGCAGGAGCGGCTATGTTTAAAATGGGTTTAATCCCGAATACATCCAGGTCACTAGGCTGTTTAATAACGTGACGAAGAAGCCGTATAGAAAATGAACGATTGTTTCATTAAATATCTTGTTACTCGTTGGTTCTAACAGGTTTGGTAGATGACAGGGCACATTCAATAACCACTACTCAAAATGGTTTTGGAGGCAGTGCTGCCTTTGAGGCAAATTGAAGGTAATTGGTTACCAGCCACAAGGAAGAGCTGTTTAACACGCCGTGGCTGAAAGTTCTCAAATACAGTGCTGTAACCTGGTAGAGCTAGCCCCCGTGTTTGCCTGCTCAATCTGACAGAAACGACTCTGGAATTATAAGTGAGCAATATCATGATTTTGTTTGTTTGTTTTCTGTTAAAAATCACAGTATTATGTTTGGCTTGAAAGAAGGATAATGTAACTGCCTCTGAGGAAACTGCAGAATGTTTTCCATAAAATTCTGCTGCCATTTTGCACACTGTGATAGCTTCCTCTGAAGAAGCTGCAGAATGACATGCAGAAATGCTCAGAGGGGTCATGTGCTATACTACTTTATCTCAGTACCTGCCACAGAGCATAGTATAACATTCTACTGCAATCGTAACTCATAACACATAAATGTGGAGGAAGGTACTTCTTCAGAATCTGCCTCAGAGGCAGCAGAGCATTCTAACACTGCAGCTTCCTCGGAGGCAGTTACATTATTTTCCATTTAAAAAAAAAAGAGAAAAGAAAGATGAAAAAAGCTCTGATTCAGGCAGAGAGAAGCTGAGGTGAGAAAGGCTGTGTGAAAACGTGTGGCGTGAGTTATAGAATCAGAAGACCTTCAGTGGGTGGCTGCAGCTCTGTGTGTGTGTGTGTGTGTGTGTGTGTCTCTGTGTCTGTGTGTTGTGTTTGATATTTATTCTAATTGCTGCGGGTAATTTGCTGTGTGTCGGACTAATGAGAGGGTCTGAGGGACCTAATGGATGATGGAGACTGCATTTAGATGCTTAGCTCTCACCCGTGCCACTGCTAAGGGCCCAGCCATGTGAACTCTGTTACACAAATCCTGGATATATATTTATGGTCCCTTTTTTTAACAACCTGCATATATTAGCATCCTTTTGATTACTCTGGTTAAAAAAATAAAAACAGTAAAAACACTGTATTCATTTCTCTAGGCTCGGCTGCTGCCAGTTGGCAGTGATTGAGTAAATTGACTGAGAGAGAGAGAGAGAGAGAGAGAGAGAGAGAGATGGCGGCATAATGAATGCAGACCCATTAGAGCAGGTATCAGTATGAGGCTCTTTTTTCATAGCTGTTTATTTATTATTTTCACAGCAGTAATTATTTATCTGAATGTGTGGTTATGATTAAACCATCATGGGCTTGATAAATGGACAGAGATCTGCCACAATAAATCCATGAAAGCTAAGTGGCTGGGTCATGAGTGCAAAGCTACAGTGTGTTAGCCCATGTGGTTGATAGATCTCTCGGGTTCCTGTATGTATATTTGTTATTTCATCTTTAGCACTGGCGATGTACATTTGAATACAATTGAACATAAATGCTTTAAGTCATCCACAGCACAGGAAGAGTTCAGAGTGTTATATACACCAATCAACTATAAAAATATGACCACATCCTTATTTCTACACTCACTGTCAATTCTCTCAACTGCACAGAGGTCATCACATCCAGTCGTCTGATCCAGGTTCCAGGCTGGGACTTTACAATGGCCATCCGGTACCACAATACCTGGCCAGTCAGGTGCATTAGCATTTGCAGCTATAGCGTAATACCAACTGGCCATTTTAAAATCCAGGCCTGGAACCTGGATCCAAGGCCAGGTTTGATAACCTCTGCTATAGTCTGTTGCACTGCATACACTGTGTGCCCCCTTTTACCCTGTTCTTCAATGGTCAGGACACCCACAGGACAGGTGTTTGCGTTATGTCACTGCAACTGAGAATGATCCACCACATGAATCATACGTGCGTCGTAGTGGTTGGGTCCTGACCATTGAAGAACAGGGTGCAATAGACTAACCCTAGTGGAATGCGAATGGAGTGTAGTGAGTGTAGACACAATGAGATGGCCTTTTTATGGCTAATCAGTGTATATTATATATTTTTTACCAAAAAATATGAGCAGTAAACCAATATGCCCGTTTTCTATGGGTGTATATCTGGGTTGATTGCATTTATAAGCGTGTAAATTATAGGCCACACCTGCAGTAATAGTAGGGTCTCACCACAGGGATTCCAATGACTGCATATACACAGTATGTCCAAAGGATTGTTGACATCCAATCCAATATTTAATCTGAAATTAAGGTCATAAATCTGTTGTTGGCCTCCCCTAGATATTGGAACTTGGCTTTGAGATTTTGATGGCAGCCACAAGAGCATTAATATGGAATAAGCATTTCTAGATCCCAACGGCTGGAGATCTATTGCTCCTGATAATGTAGATAAACTGTGTCAAAGTCCAGGTCATACCAGTCCAGTGGTCTAGTGAGAACTCTCTGCCTATATGTACCTCCACTTTCTCTCAATTTCCCCAATCCCCACCACCACCAGGTTTGCTCCAGGTATCCCCGATCCACCATCTGAAACGCATACATTACCAGTACAGTGTGTGTAACATTGTTCCCCGGAAAATTCCATGATTTGAACCAAGTTTAGCAATAGAAGCATAAGTAAATGGACAAGGTCAGGATTCAACTGCTTTAAACATGGTTTAAACACTTTTTATGAGATGGTTCAGATTTTACAGATTGATAAACAAATGTTTAAATCACAGTTGGTGTCCAATGAATTAGTGTCCACTACCCTCATGAATTCAGTGGCCTGTAACAGTGCATTGGGAATAGCGAATAGGGAGTAATTTCGGACACAACATGGGAATTCATCAACCCAAAGAGTTTTAACTCCCAGAACCCCATTGACCAAGAGTCCACCCTGAATCTCAGGCATTTTTGATTCAAAGACACTTTTGTTTTTGTCACAATTTCATATAAATTAGTAATGTGCCAACAAATTATTATATTTAGTTTCATTTATTTAGCTATATTAATTAATAAAGAAAAACACAATTTGGCAAAAACAGACATTTAAAAATATGTTTGACGTTCCATTGTTTCTTTGGTTATTTACCCAGGAGATACAGTATTTATTTGTGTTGCTGGTTATGTATATGGCATATACTTTCATATTTTGTAGAATATACCAGTCATTTATACCCCTCAAACCCACAGATGGCATTATGCCTGGTGGTCTTAGGCTCATATCCAGTTGTACCAGAGTATGCTTTTTCATTTCAGACCTTTCTGTAGAGATTAAACAAACTGAGGCGTACAGTTCAACAGTTGGGATCGTGCTGGGTGCAGTTTAAATTGTATTTGTACAGTGATTTTACAAATGGTGTTACAAGCAGTTTAACGGTGTTTATTATCCTAAGCCCAAGTGGTCGTGAAAAACATTCTGAGAAAAGGAAAGTAACCTCTGAGAGTAACCAAGCCTCTCAAAAGACCAAGACCTAAGGCTCAAGACCATCAGTCACTGTAATCCTCAGTGATAAACTGTATTTATATATGAACTTTGCCTGTTGAGTTGTTCATTGAAACAAGTGCAGAAATATTTCCACTTCACATTCTGTGTTTGTAAACAGAAGAAAATATGTTCCATATTGATTTGCATTAAAGGAACACTGTGTATTGTTTTGAGCTTAGAATTACAGCTTCAGAATCACTGTGTAGCTCCACTGTCCTGTAAGAGTGAGAACAAAGCCTCTGTCATTGCTATTCTGGGCTCAGCACTGCAGAAATGTACTGCATGTGTCACATCCTGGTCCAGTCCCGTCTGTTTACCCCACCAAGTGCTCATGTAGCACATGGCCCTGTTTGTTGTTGTTCCTGTCTCCGCCCTGGTTCCGCCCTAGCCCCACCTTAGTCCTGCCTCTGTCTCGTTATTGTCTCCAGGTGTTCCTTGTTTGCCTTTTGTTTCAGTGCTCCCTTGTCTGGTGTTGTGTGTAGATATGTGTTTCACAGTCCCTCTGTTCTCACATGTCTACCCCGGGTCACGGCTCTTCCCTGTCCATCCTTGTTAAGCTCTGTTTAGTTAGTTTTGTCTTTACTACCCGTGTTTATTTTGATTCTGTCTGCGTTAAATAAAATTCCTTGCGTTTACATCCCTCTCCTCGTCCTCCCTGCGCAGCCGTGACAGCATGCAACCTTCGGCAGAGTGTAAGAACCCATTGATTTCAGTACAGTATAAAAATTAATTACAATAGGGGGAAAAAATAAACCCAATCATACACAGGGTACCTTTTTAAATGAAAATCTTAGGTATATAGTAAAATTTACAATAATTCTAGTAATCTAATGGCAAAAGTTGAATGCAAATTGTAAGTTGTGTCCAGACACCGTTGGACATATAGCGTATCTGCACAACACTGATGGAAAAACAACTGAAAACAGTCGGGCCAAAGGATAAAACGGTGTGAGAATGCCGCATAATTCAGCAAATAATGCTTCAAACTGTGGTTTTAGGCTTGAACGCCTCTCTCTTGTGAAACAAATGAATTATTGTGATATTAATTTCCTCATGCAGTGTTGCATGCTAAGAAACAGGCATCGCCACAAAGCAGCTTCTTGGTTCTGAGAGACGCCTGAGTGAAGGGCCACATTCGGCTCTTGATTCAAACTTAATGGGGTCACGCTGTAGCTGCGTTTGGCTGACTGGAATCATGTGCGTCCAATTGACAGAAGCACAGTGATTGATGCTTTGTGGTGGTTTGGCATGTTATATATTCTATTCGTTTAATTACGTTTCCTAAGCATCATTAAGTGCCATTATATTTGTAATGGGAGAAATGCAGAGTCACAGGTTGAGCTAATTGGTGATTAATGTTGTGTATCAGTGAGAGAAAATGGAAGATTTGCAATTTAATGAGACAATTCTGTATTTAAATGCTGAATTGGTAAAAATGCAAACAGTGACGGAAAATTAAGGCATTTTAATGAGACTCTCGCAGATTCAACAAGACATTTAGACTCTCACAATGTCTGATGACACAGAGACAAAACATGATCCATCTGGCCTTAAAACAATACACAAATCCCTACAAAAGGAATTATGGTTTATTGAGAGAGAGCGAGAGAGAGAGAGAGACAAACTTGCACATTTAGTTTCTCTCAGTATTTATAAATCAGAAATGTTCTCTCTCCTTCTCTCTCAATTTTTCATTGACCTTCCATCTCTTTTTCAGTCCCTCACTACCTCACTGTAATTCTACTTTCTCATTGTCTCTTTTTCTCTTTTGCTTTCTTACTCTCAAATCTGATTCTCTCTCTCTCTCTCTCTCTCTCTCTCTGCCACTCATTTTCCATCATGTTACGTCTTGACTGAGCCCTTTTCGCCTCACATTTGGCTCTCTGTCCATCTGTCTCCATAGTTCCTGTGTGTTTGTGTGATTGTGAAATATCCCTCTATCTCTACGCCTACTATTGCTCCTTCTATCTCTCCCTCTATTTTGGCGAGATGGTGCCCGAATCCTGGCACGTCTCCTCGGGGCTCAAGGGCTTGTGAAAGCCTCCTGTTTATGGGCCCCGTTGCCCACGAAAATCAGCTCCAGATTCCCATTAATCTCTGCTTGTTGCTGTTGTAGCTCGGCCAATGAAGCGGTGTGTGACCACCGCTCGGCCGAATCCACTTTGGAGCCGAGGCTGCCAAGGCACTGTTTAACCCCGGAGAGCCGGGGAGGGCAGGCACATATAACTCTTCCTAATGTATCGTCCCTCTCACAGGCCTCAACAACCCTCTCTGCTTGTGCGCCGCTATTTGTTAGCACTAATTTGACGTGTTTACGGCCTGCCTTCCTTATATTAGATACTTAAAGGAATCGATTGGACTTAAATCGAAACACCTACAGCCGCACTGACACGTCAATACGGAGATGAGTGCTTAATCTCAAGGACCCAGGAACTTGTGTTCCGGGGGGAGCAAACTTTGCACATCTAATTTATGTATGTATCCCAATTACGGCTGGGCCTCTGTGTGTGTGTGTGTGTGTGTGTGTGTGTGTGTGTGTGTGTGTGTGTGTGTGTGTGTGAGAGAGAGAGAGAGTGTTGTGTGCTTAATGGAGAGGTGAAGGGGAGTGTGATTTAGCTCTCTCCATGGCCTTGAAGGAGGAGAGAATGGACTGTATGTATGTACTACTCCAGCTGCAATGTGTGAATGTTCTGTGATTAGAAGCGTTTTCATGCATCTGTTGTAAAACTGGTGTTTAAGCCCTGGTTCGTCTGAGATGAAGGAGATTGTACTTAAAGGATTCACCATGACTATCTGGCCAAGCTCTCCATTATGTGAGGACACCTGTCCAGCTGAGGGCAGACGGATCACAAGAAGACAACAGGGCTGCAACTATTATTATTTTTGATAATTGACTAATTACTTTTACAATAATCATCGATTAAATATTAAACACAAATAAGGTAGAACAAGGAGGTGAGCTGCACCATTTAAGGTGGAATGTAATTCGGCTATAATGTGTTATTTTGTATGCAGCGACATGTTTTTCATTAATGAATGAATTAAATAATTAATTTACCTTTCTACAATATTCTGGAGTTACAAAACCTTTTCTAAAGCTAGGCATATTTTATCTGTTTCTTCTTTGATAAACCATGTGCATATAAGTGTGTTCTAAAATGCTTGTGTCTGGATGGGTGTCAGTAGCGCTCCTTCAGTGTCTCCTTTACTCTGAGCAACTGAATTGCTGAAATTGTTGACTGCACTCTCGCCCACCCGAGCTCACTGAGTGACCAATCACAACAACCTTGCCTGTCTTTGTTTTCATATGAGTCTCTACTATCCGCTTGTTAAGTCGTGACGTATCGACTTTGTGAATGAAAGTGAGCAGGAGACACATCTCACTCCATGGCTCCTTTGCTTCCAGAGATGGAGCAATGGGACACACAGCTCTCTCTCCGCGATTCCTCGGCTCCCAGAGACACAGCTGCAGGAGGCACAGCTCTCTCTTCGCAGTTCCTCTTCCAGAGACAGAGCAGAAGCAGCTCTCTCTCTCCCCGTGGCCCCTCCGCTCTCAGAGACGGAGCAACATAGTCTGTCTGCACGGCAGATAACACAGATCAGAATGAGCTGTAAATGTACAAACAGTGCTGCCAAAGATACGTTTGCTTCTTTTTACGTTTAATGTATTCCTTTTAATGAACCCCTGAACCAACAGAACAGAACTGATTGGGATATTCAGCGTTCTTCAAACCATAAACACATGTTTTATAAATGTATGACATGGGACCAAACCCAGAAATGGCAAAACATCACACCTGGCATCACACTTAACAAGCAGGTGGGTTTACAGTGGTGTCAAACACATCTGACCTGCCACCTACGAGCTGTAAACTCGGATACGAATCAACCACGGAATCTGAGAGTCTAATTTACAACAAATGTTTACACCAAACCTTTCTATTGCTTGCCACTAGGAGTTTTACAGATGTTTTAGGAGCTTTTTAATGGCATCAAAGTAGGGCCAAAAGTATTGAGAACCAAATAGCAGAATCCAAAGAAATTTCCAAAAAAATGAAACTTCAAAAAGGAAAGGACTGTCATTAATATTGAGAGTTTTAAAAACAGGTTTAAAAAGAGAATATTTCCATATTTACAATGCACTCCTCTTCAGTTATGATTCTCGTCTCGTTTTCAGTTCCCAAACCTTTTCGCTTTTGAGTTCCATGGTCTCACTTTTGCTTCTAAATGCTCTAGCCGTTTTGACTGGAGGGCAGGATCTAGTCCGCCATTGGCTGCTGTAGATAAGCCCTGCCTGTTGAGTACATTCTACACGACCCGCTACGGCGAGTGTTACATCTCCACAAACACACACACACACACACACACACACACACACAGTGCTCTCCCCTTGCCCCTGCAGTTCAGCAGAGCCACCACCATCTAATACACACTGCAGGTTGAGGGGCGAGTACTGAGTATGTGTGTGTGTGTGTGTATGTATGTGAATATGTGTGTATAGAGAGGTAAGTCTTGCAGGTTTAAGTAGCAGGGCGTGTAGAATGTTCTCGGCAGCCAATGGTGGACCAGATCCCGCAGTCGTGTCAAAATGGCTAAAAACGAGAAGCTCTTCGAAGTGAAAGTGAGACTGCGGAACTCAAAAGTGATAAGGTTTGGGAACTGAAAACGAGACTGAGAGAAGCGTAACTGAGAAGGGCAAATACTAAATAAATGAGTAAATAAGGAAATATTTTCTTTATTTACCTGTTTTTAAACCTCTCAGTATTTATCTCGGGTGTCACAGTGACACAGCAGTCACACAGCTTCAGAATCCTGGGTCCAGAGCCTACCCGGAGTCACTGGGTGCAAGGCAGGAACACACCCTGGAGGGGGCACCAGTCCTTCACAGGGTGACACACATTCACTCACACACTCACACCTATGGACACTTTTGAGTCTGCAAACCTATATATATTAGGCATATGCTTTATTTTACCCATTTAAATTGTGTTTGATCGTGATCCTGAGAGATCCTGGAGGTAACAAATAATCCCTGATTTTGCTTGCAACATGAATGAATGGAATCATTAATATTCTCTATGTAATATTCACTATGAGCAAAATAAGAACTATTCATGTTTCAAGGAAACACTGTGTCAGACACTGGTCTGACACTGTGAACGAATATTTGAAATACAACGTGCACATAAATATATTCATGAATCAGTTATAATCATTCTGTGATTTAAAGTTATTAGCAAAGTAAACTTAGTGTAGCAAGACTTTACTTGTTTCATGAGGATGCATGACATCTGCATACAATATTTATGACAAACAATGCAAGCCATGAACATCTAGGCTGATTCATAAAGAGTGTTTTGAATTAAGTGGTTGGTGAAAGACGAGCATTTGCTTCTTTCAGAAGATTATCCTTTACATTTGCGATTGCCACTGGACAGCTCAACACCACTGGAGCAGAATGCTAACCCTCATTTCTGTTATGTCAGCATACAGATGTCTGTGTTGGTTAACCTTGTACTGAGTGATGGGAGAGAGGATGGGCCAACATTCCCATAGAGATTGGCGCTCCAAAGAAAGGTAGCTTTGACATTGCCATGGTTGACGTAAATGTCAAAGAGAAAAAAAATCAACCCCAAAAACAATCAAACGGGCCTTGATTGTGTGACCATCCAAATTCCAGTGTACCCCTTACAGTGTTGCCTTGAGTTACAGGCTTCCAGAAGAGCAGCTTCTCTGTGTGTTTCTGTGTGTTGGCTTCGGTGTGACTGTAGAGCACCAATTGCTACACATGCTAAGCCTCTACATTCATCAGTCGGAGCCAAAATGCAGAAATCTCTCCGAGGCTCTTGCCAGTTCAAGATGGTTTCAGGCACTAATCAGCAAAGTCATAAAACTTGTCATTTCACTGCTGTTTGCCTAATTTTCTGGACCAATAACCACTTTTTCCCTACTCCTCTTTTGTGTTGGACTCACTAAGTGAAAACGAGGTGGTTGCCAGCAAAAGCCAATTTTTGTTCACTTTTATTGGGCTTATTTTTTTTGCAAAGAAATGATGAATGTCTGATATTTATGTTGCAGAATCATAGTATGGGGTCAACCCTCAGGAAAGAGAACACTCCAAGCTGATTTTTATAACAAACCAGAGAGCAATAATTCTTCCGACTGCCCCCCCCCCAAGACTTCAGAACTAAACCTTGCTGCACACCCCCTGCTTCAAGCCCTCTTTAGCCCACTTCCATTCTGTGTTTTCCTTCTTTTTCAGCCTGGGTGTGTGTGGGAAAGCAGGAGGTTATCCAGAGGAAGAGAAAATGGAGAGTTCAGTGCATATTTCAAATTTATGAAGCTTGGACACACCTCACGTTCCTGCATGATTACTCAGAGAGAAAGATGGAGGGAGAGAGAGAGAGAGAGAGAGAGAGGGAGAGAGAGATGTAGCAAGAAGAGGGAAATGAAGAAGAACAACACAAAACAAAACAAAACAAAAAAATCCTCGTCTGGAAATGATTAGATGATTTTTGGGGATTTTTTTTCTCTTGCCTCCCTCTCAGCATTAACACAACGTGACAGGCTGTAAGCATTTTTGTGCCATATTTCAAAGTTATGGTTTCTAAACATCTGCTGAAGCTCTCTGGCAAACTCTGGGGGAAAGCGGATCTTTTTTCCACATCGCTGTGTGTTTGTGTTGGGCTCAGAGAGGTGAGAAACTCCAGCGATGTGAGAGACCGTTGTTCAGCGCTGTGGGGGGAGGAAGGGAAGGGAAGGGAAAAGAGGGGGGGCCGCTATGAAATACTCTCTGGCCCCTCTCACAGCTTCAGCTTCCTTAAAGAACCCGTGGGCAGGAGCCACACGCACACACACACACACACACACACACAGCCATGCTGTAAATGCCCCAGGCAGCAGGACACAGCACCTGGCTAAAACCAGTCACTGTATGAATCAGGTAGATTGATCCATCTCTCCCTCCCTCTCTCCCTCCCTCTCTCTCTCTCTCCCTCTCTCTCCCTCTCTCTCTCTCTCTCTCTCCCTCTCTCCCTCTCCCTCTCTCTCTCTCTCCCTCTCTCTCTCTCTCTCCCTAACTCTCTCTGCACATTCATCAGTGTCTCATGAACTTTTCTTTTAGAGCAAAATGTGAAATATTTGATATCCATCTTTCAATGCAATTACAATACAACATTCTTATGTGTGACTAGCTACTGAAGCACAAGCTGCTATTAGTGCACTGGTGTTTACTGAAGACTGCTCTTCCTGTAGATCTTCTGAAATTAAGGGTATTAACAGGGAATTTGTCCCCTTTTGTCAAAGTAACAGCATTTATTTGTCTTTACATTTTTAAGACTAGGTTTAGCATCATTGATTTGAGATTTCAATAGTTTTCAGTCGTGAGGGCAGCAGTGAGGTCAGGTGCTGATGCTGGAACTCTAAATTTAGTGCCCCTCTGGCTGATGCTTGGCACTGGGCAATGGTGATATTAGACTTATGTGCAGATGCTCCAGAATATCTCATTACATTTTCTGTAGTTTATACGAATTAACACAAGTAATAACCGTAGCTGAACACCAGGTTTATTCAAGGCAAAAAGGAGCTCACTTTTCATGCTTTATGAACTTTCATTGTTTCATGAGACTTTTAAAATTCTCACAACTCCCATAAAAAGAATGATTCTGTATGTATTTGTTAATTGTGTGACTCTAGACTTTCTCCATTAACAAGGGCTACATTGATTATGTTTCGGAAAAGAACGTCTGTCTTTCCATGGGTCAGTGTCTGATGTGTTTTTCTTGGCCGGCTCAAGTTAAACTTTTGTCATTTGCTCAGCATATTTTAACAAATTAGAAACATTAGAAAGCCAGATCTCAGCCCTGTTTTGGTTTCAGCGTTACAGTTCCGCAATTATATTTCAAAACACGACCAAATTGTTTGACAGGCAGACTGAAAAACCTAAAACAACTTTCTGTATTTGAAGCACATGCTTTTCAAATTAGGACAGAGTTATTATGATAATGGGAAAGCATAGGGGACCTGCTCTGTCATATGAACAAAACTAGAGACCTATAGGGCACTGTGATATGGATGGATTTTACAGTGTATTCTGACACACAGAGCCACTGGGGAACGGCCCTGTGTAGGTATGCACTCTAGGTGACCTTATATATGGAGTCTCTCTCTCTCTCTCACACACACACACACACACACACAGTACTGCATGTTTGTGTCCATGAGACAGAGAGAGAGAGGGGGGGGGGGGTAAAAAAAAAAGAGAAAGGCAACAAATATAGTCCTTTACTTACAATCTATTTTAGTCCTATGTTTTTGTTCCATTATTCTTGTAGAGAGCTAAACTTATAACTTTGTATCTGTGCCAAATAATTCCATCTAGGAAAAAAAAGAAAGCAAAAAAACTAAAACTCTGTGTGTGTGTGTGTGTGTGGGTGTGTGTGTGTGCCTATGTACATATATATAATGTATATTTTCACTGTGGTGGCACCTTTTGCTCTTACAGTGGGTATCCCTCAAGAGTACATTTCATTACCTTTAATTATTGCATTTAATTATCTATAATAACTGTAGATTTTAAAATTGTGTTGATTTCATAAGCCCTATGTCATATATTTATAAGATGTAAAATATCCTATGCCAATAAAGTTTCAAATAGGGCCCACCCCACTCTCTTCACTCTCTTCCTACCTGCAACCACAACTTTCCTGTAATCATCTACCTTTGGCCATTTAAATCCTAGCCCAAACCAATAGGGCTGCTGTGGCTGTATATGATCTGATCAGCAACCAGCTTACTCACAGGGCCCAGCCCGTGCATTCAGCCACGTCATTATAATAACATTTTACAAATAATTACCCCCACCCCCCTTCAGGAGAGGAGAATGTAATGTAGCTTTAGGGAACACAACTGGACTTCAACACAACTGCTGTCCCTTTAAATGTACATTCACTTTGTTTGTACGTATAGTGACAATAATGTACCACTATCGTACCTTTTTTTTTTTGTCTGAGGGTGTGTGCTGTTTTATTATGTGAATGATAATCCTTGGGAAAATGACTGATTGATAACTAAAATATGTTGGTGAGATAGCGTTGGGTGTTTGGATTTAATAGAAGTTTTTAGAAGTTGTCAAAAAAAAAAATCTGGTTAATGTTGACATACTGATAGCTCATAACAGAAATTCCCCTGGGAACAAATTGAAAGAAGAAAATCACATCCTCACTTCAGTTTGGTTTGGCATATCTGACCTCCTGTGTGTGTGTGTGTGTGTGTGTGTGTGTGTGTCAGTGCGCACACTGACAGAATCACCGGCTGCCAGATATGAATCACCCTCTCGTTGCTGGGGTGAAATTGTGGCCTACAGAAATCAATGGAGAACAAAGCCTCCAGTCTCCACTGAGGAAGAGCTCTGACTGGTGTAGGAGAACATTGAGTGGAACTTTTGTCAACTGTTTTCTTGTAGGAAAGTGACCTGTTTTCTCTGGCCTCGCTCTAAAGTTTGTCTTGTAACCCGGCCAGATGGACAGAGTTACACACAGCCGGCACATACACACAATACACCGAGAAGTATCCGGTTCTAACGGTCGTCCAAATTTAGCAGCAGCTCTATCAATAACCCTCTCTGTACCTCTCTGATTTTACCCCCCATCTGTAATAACTCAGCTGGACTGGAGCGTCCTGAAGCCCTGTTTTATTCTGCCAGGGTTCTGAGTGATGAAGTATGTTTCAGATGAAGTTTCTGTTCTTTGTCTCTGAGCGCTCCACACCTCATCATTTGTTTTTGTCGTCCTGTCTTGAGGTATTCTCAAAGTTAGATCTTAAAGAGATTTGCTGCAGTTGAATGATGTAAGCAGAACTTATTTCCATTCTCATCATTGTTTTTAAGATTGGGAAAAAGAAAGTGTTTATTACCCAATTTTCTGCCCAAATGCCAATTCTGACACCTAGCTAAGATTCCCTCACCTACATTATGGGTCTTTATCAAAACCTAGTAAGCTGATTTGTTAATTTACTTGAACCTTAGAACAAAGATTTCAAATGAGATTTTAAATTTGAATGTATGTAAGTTTGGACAGGTGCAAAATAAAGTGAAATATTTATAGAAGCAATATATCACAAGCAGTGAAATATAAAAGGTAAAATGAGGTCACCCACCAAAGGATCAGCCTTTCGAAGTTAAGATGAGTCATGGGTGAACATGGCATTGTTTGAGAGAGAGAGAGAGAGAGAGAGAGAGAGAGAGAGAGAGAGAGAGAGAGAGAGAGAGAGAGAGAGAGAGAGAGAGAGAGAGAGAGAGAGAGAGAGAGAGAGAGAGAGAGAGAGAGAGAGAGAGAGAGAGAGAGAGAGAGAGAGAGAGAGAGAGAGAGAGAGAGAGAGAGAGAGAGAGAGAGAGAGAATTCTGTAATTGTACAGTGAGTGTAGATCCAAGGTAGATCTCCCTAATCCAGTCATTGTTCAGTGTATGTTATTGTTTTTCATGTTTGAGATTTGAGAACACTTGTTAAAATGACTATGAATGGTCAGTTTAGTGTTGTATGTATAGTTATACGTTATTGCAGTTTATTTAATTTTTTTTTCAAAAACCTTATGTTATTAGGTCAAGATTTTATTATATTATCACCAATTTATTTTATTTGCTTCATTATATTATGTGTGGTTATTTGAGTTATTGTGAGATGCTACATCTGATAAAGTTACAGAGCGGTGTTGCAGTGTAGAGTGTGGAGGTGCACAGTGCGTAAAATTTGCAACTCTCTGATGACTCAATAACTACAGAGTTCCAAACCTCCTCTGGCATTAATATCAGCACAAAAACTGTGTGCCCTGGAGAAGTGGCATAGAGTTCTGTAGAATGATGAATCACGCCTCTCTATCTGGCAGTCTGATGGACAAGTCTGGGTTTGGTGAATGCCGGGAGAATGATATGTGCCTCACGGTACAGTGCCTGTGGTTAAGTTTGGTGGAGGAGGGATAATGCTAGTGAGGGGAAATATTAATGCTTCAGCATACCAAGATATTTTGGGCAATTGTATGCTTCTAATTTTTTTTTTCAACAGTTTGGGGAAAGTTCTTTTCTGTTCTAGCATGACTGTGCCCCTGTGCACAAAGCAAGGTTCATAAAGGCATGGTTGTGTTTGTCTGGTGTGGAACAACCCCATCGAACCTGTTTGCAGTAGAGAACAGAGATTTCAATCCATGCCATCAGTGTCTGAACAGACACGCTTATCTGGATGAATGTGCAAAAATTCCCTCAGAACTCCCTCCCAAAAGAGTGGAAGTGATTTATTTATAATTTTAAAAGTGGTTTAACCAGTGGAAAAAGGGTCCTCTTTGTGATTACCCCCTGTAGTTCCTGCTACATTTTCTTACTCAGTTTTAAGGGAGTGTTTCCCTGTCATGTTTGTCTTGATCCTGTTAGATGTAAGATGTTCTACACAACCGAATTTGAATTTGTTGCTGTTATAGCTGCAAAGGGGGACGGACTAGCTCCATATTAATGCATTTCCATTTAGAATGGGATGTCATTAAAGCTCCAGTAGGTCTAATGTGTAGGTGTACCAATACTTTTATCATATAAAAGTATATAAATATATTCAAAATGGTGATAAAAATTCCATGACAAAGGCAACTGTGAGAACTGAAGTGATCCTGAGAGCTAAGTGGAGTAAATGCAGGTCACATACAGTGGAGGAATGAGCAGCAGTGTCATCACTGTCTAACTAAAGCATCTCAGTAATCTCTTTTATAAGGCTGGATATCAGGCGGAATGCTGACTACTTGGACAGCTGCATATGTACGCAGTGGTTAATAAGGCAGAAAATTAGAAGATGAAATGAGACTTTAGAAAATAAGACACACTGAATGTTTAAAATATGGGGAATGTGAAATTTCATCATAGAGCTCAACACGCTTGGAGGAGAAGACTAAATGGTTAGTTTTGCTACGTTATATAACATATGCACACATCGGCCAGCATGGTGCTGAGTGATGGTGAGAGGGGTGACCATTGATCACTCACCTAGGTAGATCAAGAAAAAGCGTGTATATTTTGGACTCCTGGTTACGGATAGCCGTGGCATCACCTGTGATCAAGCTCTCCTTGTTTTAGTCAAGTAATGATGGGACAACTCTCAGACAGTTGTGACGGAAAAAAAATATTTATGTAAAATGTGAAGGTTGCAGCCTCCAATGATATAAAATTTTCAGTTATGTGCAAAATGTTCCAGTATTTTTGCATATTTGTGTTATTAATAAACTTCAAATAATGATGTATCCATGGGCGGCATAGTGGCGCAGCAGGTAGGTGCCGCAGTCACACAGCTCCAGGGACCTGGAGGTTGTGGGTTCAATTCCCGCTCTGGGTGACTGTCTGTGAGGAGTGTGGTGTGTTCTCCATGTGTCTTCGTGGGTTTCCTCCGGGTGACTGTCTGTGAGGAGTGTGGTGTGTTCTCCCTGTGTCTGCGTGGGTTTCCTCCGGGTGACTGTCTGTGAGGAGTGTGGTGCGTTCTCCTCGTGTCCGCGTGGGTTTCCTCCGGGTGACTGTCTGTGGTGTGTGGTGTGTTCTCCCCGTGTCCGCGTGGGTTTCCTCTGGGTGCTCCGGTTTCCTCCCACGGTCCAAAAAACACATGTTGGTAGGTTGATTGGCGACTCAAAAGTGTCCGTAGGTGTGAGTGTGTGAGTGAATGTGTGTGTCTGTGTTGCCCTGTGAAGGACTGGCGCCCCCTCCAGGGTGTATTCCCTGTCTTGTGCCTGAATTGGATAAGCGCTTACAGATAATGAATGAATGAATAATTATGTATCCACAAATAGTAACTCCAAAATAGTAACTTTAAAAGAGAAGGGAAAAACCCTCAGTGGACGTTAATTTAAAAAGATTTTATTCACATGTCGTTTAGAAACATTTCTATTGGTTCATTCATAGAAGCAAACAAACTAAAAAAGACTATAGGTTCATCTCACTCGTGCAACCGTTCTTGATTCCTCCCAGTCTTTTCGCTTCGGTATTGGTCCCATGGTTGTAGTCAGTAATTAATGTTTGGATTATACACATCCCACAACATGAGGATAATCTGGGAAAATTGCTTAAAGACCACCTAAATGTGAGACAATATTTATTATTGTCAGGAGAGGTGAATTGAAGTCAGAGTTGGCCCAAATGTTCTGTAGTGTAGGCCAGGCATTAGCTCATCAGTTTATCTGACATATTTTTCAGATGAATGAACTTGGGTTGAATTCTGTATGCTATGAGCTGCACTTGTGAATTAACAAGAGTTGGCAATGACTGTCATGATTGGACGGAATGTGTGTGTGTGTCACAGTCACACTAAAGGAGGGGAAGCCAAATCCCTTTTATAAACATCTGCCCAGTATGTATCTCCTTATTTTAACCTCATATAAAATTGATTTATACAAGTTATTCACAATATCACTTTATTACTCACCCTGTCAGTGTAAATACCCCCACCCCATCTCTCTCTCTCTCTCTCTCTCTCTCTCTGTCTATCTATCTATCTCTTTCTCTCTCTCTCTCCTTGGTTAAATGCCAACCCAAAGCACCTTAATGTGTTGGGAGAGCAAGATTATGGCGTTTTCATTGAGAACATGTGGAAATGATTCACTTGTAATCCCCGGTAATTGTAACTCTGATACAAGCGAGGTCTGGAATTCATTTTTGTTAACGTCTGGACTGATTGAGTTATTATATCGCATTCACTGCGCAAACCAGAATGATGTAGGCATTTGTAACAGGAGACTATTAAGTGTTTGTCCAAATTGGCGCTGGAGAAGTTCCTGTTGGAGTGAACCTACACTGAAAACAATGGCAGCGATGCTGTTCTTCCACTGAACTCTACTCTGTATTATCTCTTTTTTTCTTCTGGCTGCTCTCTCACTGTAACAGCACGAAGCAAAAACCAAAGGTTAAGGTAAAATGTCAACTAATCAGAGGCTCTAAATAGTTGACCCTCTGACCAAGTGTTTGAGTGGCAGGCCGTGATTATCTTGTACACTCACATGGCAATTAAGTCAGCACCTCTATAAACAGAGACGTAGTTACTGGCAGTAATAACTCTCCACTTATAGCACATGTTGAAATACAGCATCACAGCTGCCTTCAGAGTCTGAGCCTGGGAACGACGCAGACTGACTCGTTCTGACTGGAGTATTGACAAGTTCAGTGTAGACCAAAATCATGTGACTGATCTGTAGATCAAGTCAAGATATGAGGAACAAATCCTGCCAAATGTAAGATTTTTTTTGTTGTCGTTGTTTTTTATTAAAACTGATGAAGTAGGCTATATTTTAAGGACTCATTTTAAGAAATCAATAACAATAATCAAAACAGCAGCACAGCAACTTTGTGTATTACAAGCCTAGAGTTGGGCAAAAAGCAGGAGTCTGTTCTCACATTCATAACTCTTTCATCTTTTGAGCATTTCTGGAGCTTTCATTAAATATATATATAGCTTCTAGCTTGACTTTAACTATAACTTCAACGTGTATGTCCTCATACCCAAACAAACAAACACACACGCACACACACATCCTAACCTTAGCCAAAACTGAGGGTGTATATTGGATTGTGATATTGGTGGGGCCATAAATGAAATCCAAATGGGTCCCCACCAATTATATTTTTATTTAGTTAGCACTCTTTGGAGACTATCTGTCAATATGTTCTTGAGCCAGTTATTGGGCTACACAATTCGAATTATTTTAACCATTTCCAGATATTTCATAACGTTTCTGTACTCCCTCAAAGAATATCTAAACAAACATTATTATTGTCATTCAGGTTGAGTCTACTCAGTTTAAGAATATGTTAATTAATGAATACTTTAATACGTTAATTTTGTTCTCCCTGTGTCTGTGTGGGTTTTTTCTGGGTGCTCTGATTTCCTCCCACAGCCCAAAAACACTTACATTTTCCATGTAAGTGAATGTGAGTGTGTGTTGTTCTGTGATGGACTGGTGCCTCATCCAGGGTGTGTTCCTGCCTTATGCCCTGTGATTTCAGTAGGGCTTTGGACCCAAAATGACCATAAATTGAATAAGTGGTTACAGACAATGAATGAACATAATAAGTAAGTGTTAGTGATAAGTAATACGATTATTAAGAAATGACAAACAAGGAGGCAATTATTTTTTTTTTTTTTTATTATCGTTACACTTATATAGCGCCTTTCTAGACACCCAAGGACACTTTACAATCTACACTGCTCAGAACGCTCAATTCACACACACTGGCGAGAAGCGGCAGCCAAACGCGCACAGCGTACTCTCAACCAGAAACGACCGTCCACCTGGAGGACTGCATCGGGCACTAGGGTTTAACCCAGGACAGAGCGCCAATCCATATCTGGGCTCACACATACAGACATTCATTCACACACCAGGACAGTTATTAGAGAAGCCAATTCACCTACCCTCCATGTTTTTTTTGGACTGTGGGAGGAAACCGGAGCCCCCGGAGGAAACCCACGCAGACACAGGGAGAACATGGAAACTCCACCCAGATGGGACTTGAACCCAAGATTCCAGCGCTGGGAGGCGAACGTGCTAACCACCAAGCCACCGTGCCGCCCAATTAAACAGATTTCTTAAATCTAATCAAGCCTTAGTGCAGTAATCAACATTGCATATATTCACATGTAGGGCTTCACCTAAAGGCATAAGGCACATGTAATTCATATTTAGGGTTAACACCAGTTCAGTGTAACAGCGGCGGTTCTCAAACTGTGGTACGTGAAGCAGCAAGAATGAATTAATAACTCAAAATCTGAAACTGAAAAATGTTTGTGTTCATAATTAAGCTTTAGTAAAATATGTTTGTGTAATAAAAAAACACAACATGGTTTTATGAATAAACGGTAGTTCAGTAGTCTGTAAGTGAAGGACTGAGCAGCATTCACCCGCTTCTTATTTCCAGGGAGGGAATGCAATCTCCCTGTAATTTGTAGAAACCATGTAAAGAAAGCCCTGTTTCAGCTTCTTACTGAATGTAAGCAAAGGCTAGAGACAGACGTGAGTAATTTGGATTTTATTGCAAAAAAGGGCTAAGTGGAAATGAGATAAACAAACCAAGACCAACCCAGTGAAATACTCCTAAACCCAGAAGGACTAAATCTAGAGGCATAAATGGAGAGAACACTTAACTAAAGGGAATCAACGTGGCCGTTCTTCACATCATTAGAGTCCTAAAGCACTGTTTAACAGCGCCACACCTCCTCCACCTACTGATACAAATGCTGAGAGTCGCTGTGAGCACCTGCTTTAGTCTATTATAGTGCATATTTACCTTGTTTAAAAACTAACTCGTTTTTTTTTTCAAAATGCTTATTTCCTTAAAATTGTAGCTATACGTTCTCTTAAATGTATAATTGTGTTTTAAACAAAATTTTTGTATGTGCTCTGTAGTTTTTTTAGTGATTATTTTAGAGTAATTTTGCGTAATGAATGCAAAGTACAAATAATCAAGCAAGTCATTCATAGGATTGATAGGTGTAATTGGGGGCTTTTGATTTGATAATAGGTGGTACTTCGTTTAAAACGTTTGAGAACCACTGGTCATTTAAAAAAAAAAAAAAAAAAAAAAAAAAAAAAGCATTGTCCCTTACACGTGGAAGCTAGTTTCTACACCTAAAATAATTAAAAACAGGCAATAATTTTGTTCCTTATTATGTAAGTTCCTCTGTATTTTAAATACTATCTCATTATTTTTGAGATACTAAGTTAATATATTGATTAATTTTCACTGTCAAGCTGATACACTGGGCACATTTTAATACTGGTTGTTAGATCCAGTAGTTGATCATATTTTTGGTCCAGCTAAACCATTATATTTAAATGAAAACATACCCTAAGCTGGTTTAGATATAAAGTGGTCAGCCAGCTAAACCAGCATGACTAGCTTGAGCTGGCCATACTGTTTTTTTTTCAGCAGGGATATTAATGAAAAGAATTTGTGATTTAAAAAAATACAAAAATACAGCCTCTCAAATCCCAAAAATGGCAAAGTCATTCATTCATTCATTATCTGTGACCCTTATCCAGTTCAGGGTCAGGGTGGGTCCAGAGCCTACCTGGAATCATTGGGCGCAAGGCGGGAATACACCCTGGAGGGGGCGCCAGTCCTTCACAGGGCCACACACACACTCACACATTCACTCACACACTCACACCTACGGACACTTTTGAGTCGCCAATCCACCTACCAACGTGTGTTTTTGGGAGGAAACTACCTTAACCTGTACCCAAGTCTTACCAATATGTTAAAGATGAATACATATATACATAAATCTTCTCTCTTCTAAAATGGTTCTCCAGGAGTGGATCATTAGGCACGTTTATGCATTTACAAACATTTATGGTGCACTGAAACTTTAGGGAACTGTGTTCATTATCTCTCAGTGCTGCCACAAGGCTTACTCTCTACACGTGTCCCATCGTTAGAATCCCCTTCATTCATGCCCTTCATTCATACCATTCACTTGATACCTGACACTTCAAGAAGATGACTTACTCTTGTTAATATTGGGTTATCCTAATGAGGCTTGAAAATTGTCCAATTCACCTCCACACCCCAACCCCCAACTATGGTCAATTTGCTACAAATGCATTGGAACACTCAGCTCTGAGTTTAATGAAGACAGATAATTACATGATATCAACCCCTCATTACTATACCTTAACCGACACTTAATGAGGAATTCATTACCCATTTCCACATTCCTCTGCCTCTTATGTCTTGAAGGCACAGAATCAGCATACATTATCTCTGTTCCTGTCACCGTCAAAGGAACTCTGGTTTCTCTCTCTCTCTCTTTCTCTCACTCTCTTATCCTGCAACTTCAGTAGCAGGGTGTTCTTGTATGAATGCCAAACAGGAGTAAAAGACATTGGCTGAAGGTGTGGTTAAAGCCAGCCTTTAAATCAGTGGTTTGTTGTGATATATTCTTACCTTTCTCTCCTTCTAATCTTAGACGTTCAAATTTTACAGTACAGCACTAAAGTCAAAGAGCACCCATCATTTATTTAACTTTAAGACAAAATGCGGGGAAAGTACAAATTATTCATTTTTCAGAATGTGTCTGAGAAGAAATATAAAATAATTGAAAAATTGAAAAATATAAATGCAGTTTAAATATGATAATAAAGAAAAAATAAAAAGTACATTCCTAAAAGCCATGTAAGACTTGATGTCAAATCAAAGTTGCCCTCATTAGAGAAACAGCACTTGGAGCTTTTATCTTTGTACGAGAGGGGAAAAAAATAACATTCACTCTCAATTCAGATCTGAATACATTCAAAACTGTCCTGTTCCAAGAAAACTCAACACTTTGGGTCTGAAAGGATGTGGAGGTAAAAAGAAAATGAAATGCTGAGAAAATGAGATACTGAAAAGAATAAATAAATTAATTAATTAATAAATTAATAAATAAGCTCCTGTTATTCTCAGATCAATGGACTGGTCCAAAATCTCAGAGGCTAGACCTCAACACCACTGAATGGGATTAGTAATTCTAATGGCACTTTTTACTCTGCAGGGTACATACTCTACACCCCCACCCCCGTCCCTGAAATGTAACTGGTGACATTGCAAAACACTGTTGGGTTTTTTTGGGCACTGGCTCTGCGCATGAATGCAGATATATCTGCAATTATTCATTTCTTGATGCACCATTCAGCTCTTGCTGTAGTCTTCATCTGTCACCACTCCAAGGAGCATTTGAACCTCTTTAAAAACCATGGTGTAATTTTATGAGCTGCTGTTGTGTATTGGGGGCGGCACGGTGGTACAGCAGGTAGTGTCGCAGTCACACAGCTACAGGGACCTGGAGGTTGTGGGTTCGATTCCCGCTCCGGATGACTGTCTGTGAGGAGTGTGGTGTGTTCTCTCTGTGTCTGTGTGGGTTTCCTCTGGGTGACTGTCTGTGAGGAGTTGGTGTGTTCTCCCTGTGTCTGTCTGGGTTTCCTCCGGGTGACTGTCTGTGAGGAGTGTGGTGTGTTCTCCCTGTGTCTGTGTGGGTTTCCTCCGGGTGACTGTCTGTGAGGAGTGTGGTGTGTTCTCCCTGTGTCCGCGTGGGTTTCCTCCGGGTGAATGTCTGTGAGTAGTGTGGTGTGTTCTCCCTGTGTCCGCGTGGGTTTCCTCTGGGTGCTCCGGTTTCCTCCCACAGTCCAAAAAACACACGTTGGTAGGTGGATTGGCGACTCAAAATTGTCCGTAGGTGTGTGAGTGAATGTGTGTGTGTCTGTGTTGCCCTGTGAAGGACTGGCGCCCCCTCCAGGGTGTATTCCTGCCTTGCGCCCAATGATTCCAGGTAGGCTCTGGATCCACCGCGACCCTGAACTGGATAAGCGGTTACAGACAATTAATGAATTAATTAATTAATTTTGTGTATTGGATAAAAACAAATGTGATCTCTACAGTAGCTTGGATATTTTACAAACGCCTAGTTTTTGCTGGATGTCTGCATTTCAATAGATCTGACAAGTCTCTCTGGCCAATCAGTGCTCTGCAAGGTTTACACATCCTGTTTAGTCCCTACTCTGCATTCCTGGAACCATAAGTGAGCAGGTAGTAAAAAAATACCCAGTTCCAGGTACCAAACGGAAAGGCAAAACATCCAAGTAGACTCGAGTTGTGTACAGTAGGTTCCATGCAGTGCAAAAGTGCCACAAGACTGAAATTTTCTTTTTAAAAACTCTTTAAATTTAAATTTAAAGATGTAATTGAGGGAAAGGGTGGACCCCTTAAATAAAATACTGAATATGTCATGGTAAGCTTGACTTACGTATTTTGCTTTGCCCTGTATATGACCTTGTTTGTGGTTTTTGTGACCCTGTGTGTTGTAAACCTTATGGCTTAGCTTAGGTCCAGGCAATTTCAAAAATAAATGCTTGCATCTCACTCTAAACTGCACTCTCATGACTTATCTTCAGTTTTCTCAGCAGAGTTAATATCTGAATAAACACCTTTTTCTCTGAATCACTGGGTTGTAATGGGGTGTGTGTGTGTTTGGGGGGGGGGGTGTAATGGAATTCAGAGAATCACCTTCCTCCACATTTTTGACTATTGATACATTAGCGTGTGAATGATAGGTCGAAGACCTCCCTTAATTGCTTTTTTTCCTCATTGTGTCTCAATTTATTTCTCAAAAGCCAAAGCACACACTCTGCTTTTTTATGATTGATGATGCTGCAAAGGAGCTTCAGCACCAGTAAGGCTTGAGCTGCTTTGATTAACGATACTGCATGGGATCCCTCAGGAGCAGCAGAGAATAATATAGTTGTGTGGAAACAGCTGCTCCGGTGAGAGGTAGGGAGCTTCGGGCAGAAGGCAGATCCTGCAGAGGACCGTGGACCCGTCCAAAACCAGAAGGATCAGTAGACAAGAGAGGAGAGAAAAGAAGGCAGAGATGGAAAGATGGAGAAGGTCAAAGGGGAGAAGAAAAAGAAAGGAGACCCAAAAAAGTGGTAGAGATGTAGGTCTGGGGAAGGTCAAAGGAGAGAGGAAAGTGATGAGGAAAAAAAACAACTCAGGATCAAGAACGAATTTTTGACTTCTATAGGCTTCTAAAAATAGAACTTATTTTCTGACCAATCACATACTTGTTATTATTATTTTTTTGTTATATATGCAATATTGTATGCTTACTGTGAATAAACAAAATTCTTTATTCATACTGGGGTTTTTTCTATTTTTTAAAAGTTTTACTTTCCAGAGGAAGGTTTGTTTTCCTTGTTGAGACTCTCAGTTTTTTTCTCAGTGATTTTTTGTTTCTTTCTTGGTTCTTCCCAGGGACGATTCTACTCTTAAACTTTTACACAAAATAAAACTGAATTCATTCATTCTTTCATTCATTGTCTGTAACCACTTGCCCAGTTCAGGTTTGCTGTATAATTGAATTGAAACTGAATTAAATTCAAGGTGGCGAAGTGGCACTGCAGGCAGTCTCACTGTCGCACATCTCCAGGATTCTGTTTTCTCACCTCATCTCTGGTCCCAGTCTGTGTAGGCTCATGTCTGGGTGGGTTTCCTCCGGGTGGTCCAGTTTCCTCCCAAAATCAATGTTAGCACAACACATGTTGGCAGATGTATTGGCTATGTGATAGTGTCTACACGTGTGAGTGACTAGGCAAGTATGTGATGCCCTGTGATTGACTGGTGCCCAGTGATTCCAGGTAGGCACTGGGCCATGATGGGGGAAAAGCAGTTATAGAAAATGTATTAACTGAACTTTATTTGCTAAAATAAATGCTCATAACGGGTTTTCTGAAGTGATGCCACAGAAGAACCACATTTGATTCTATGAAGATTTTTTTCCCAGAAAATTCTTGAAAGGAACATTGTTGTAAATGAGTTACACTCACAAGGCCAGGGTCTCTTATGAATTCAAGAATATCCCACTCATCTCCAACGTATTGGATGGAGCTCCATTACCCCACAGAATTATTAGAAGAAGAAATAGATGGGTCACTTTATTAAATAGCAATAGGAAAGTTCCTTCCCTGTATTTAACCCATCCATGTTAGTGAACACAAAAACTACACAGACACAACCAGAGCTTAGGTGCCTTGCTCCACCAGCCCTTCAGTCTGCAGCTCACTTCTCTGACCCCAGGGCTAGAGCTACCCATCCAATCATGCCCTTGGACTCATATAACTTCCATCCAGAAGGTAACAGGAGGGCACTGAATGTTTGGTGAATGTCAGTGATATAACACCAGCTCCACACTTCTGTTCTCATGCGGTAGATCTGTAAACAAATTCAAGGTGCTTTGTTTGTCCTTTTGTCATATTTTGGCCATTATGTCCATTCATCAGTGACACAGACGCTGGGCCGATTTTATTTAAAGATGTTCTATACATCCCACAGTAGGGAGGTGACTTTGAGCCTAGGAAAGACTCCATAATGCTTGTGAACTATGATACGTAAAGGCCTGTAACTTTGTGAACTTCAAGTCACATACAACTTCAGCTCAAAGTCAGTGATCTCTCCGGTCCAAACATGATGACTTTTATAATTATGTTGGAACTTGTGTTGGAATCTCAGGATTCCTAAAATATGTTCTGTAAATGAACTGAGATCCTTTACTGTTTTTCTAATTGTTATAATTCCCCAATGTGTGGTCAGAGGGGGACATACACTCCACGGTCAAAAATACTGGCTCCACTCTTTTCTATCCAGTTCAGGGTTGAGGTGGGTCCAGAGCATACCTGGAATCATTGGGTACAAGGCGGGAATACACCCTGGAGGGGGCGCCAGTCCTTTACAGGGCGACACACACAGACACACACACATTCACTCACAGACACTTTAGAGTTGCCAATCCACCTACCAACATGTGTTTTTGGACTGTGGGAGGAAACCGGAGCACCCGGAGGAAACCCACACGGACACTGGGAGAACACACCAACTCCTCACAGACAGTCACCCAGAGGAAACCCACGCAGACACAGGGAGAACACACCACACTCCTCACAGACAGTCACCCGGAGGAAACCCACACAGACACAGAGAGAACACACCACACTCCTCACAGACAGTCACCCGGAGGAAACCCACGCAGACACAGGGAGAACACACAAACTCCTCATAGACAGTCACCCAGAGCGGGAATCGAACCCACAACCTCCAGGTCCCTGGAGCTGTGTGACTGCGACACCTACCTGCTGCACCACCGTGCCGCCCAGCTTAAACTTTTTTAGAAAAATTTTTATCCACCATAATAACCCTTCACTGCAATATACCATCAATTTTTCTTATTCATCCATGTCCATATAGGTCAGCTATATATTCTTAATGATATTGTGCACAGCACACACAGGAACAGTATTTAAATACAAATTAAAAGAATATCACATCACTACAATCCAATGTGATGTTTTACATATTTGAAATGGTGCCAATAATTGTGTCCAGTTCATAGGGAGTTCTGTATGGAATGATTTCAAGTTTTCATTTTTAAAGTTTTTCCAATGCATAAAAATATGTAAATAAACAAGCAAACACTTTAATAACAAATTGTTCAGTTTTTGGGAGAACAGTCTTCTCACAAATTCCTACTTAATTTTATTATAATCTCTTTATTAAATCTCCACAATAAGGAAAAAGCATACTAAAGTGTTGAAGGGTGAGTGGGAAGTCTTCTTAAAGGGAAACGCCTATGATTTAGGCTAAGCACAGTTCTCTTTACATTCCGAGGCTGAGCGTCTTTTAAAGTGGAGCGGTGTGAGTGAGTAAGAAGCGACTGTATCTTTTAAGGTGGAGCGGTGTGTGTGAGTAAGAAGCGACTGTATCTTTTAAGGTGGAGCGGTGTGTGTGAGTAAGAAGCGACTGTATCTTTTAAGGTGGAACGGTGTGTGTGAGTAAGAAGCGACTGTATCTTTTAAGGTGGAACGGTGTGTGTGAGTAAGAAGCGACTGTATATTTTAAGGTGGAGTGGTGTGTGTGAGTAAGAAGCAACTGTATCTTTTAAGGTGGAGCGGTGTGTTTTAGTAAGAAGCGACTGTATCTTTTAATGAGGAACGGTGGGTTTGAGGGGAAATAACCGAATTTTGAAACTCATTTGTAACTCGAGTTGTTTCGTTTGTAGCACTGTCAATGATGCAGTTAGACATCTCCTGAGTTTGGAGACTTTTCCACATTAAGTGATCGAAAGTCAGTATTTTTCCACCTATGGAGCAGTCATGAGCAATTGCCTCATTTCAGTTCATGCTTTTCATTGTTTGGAGTTCTCTCCATTGTCTAAAAATACTCCAGGTGCCTCTGCCATGAGCAGAGAGAGAGAAAGACTAGCATACCAGACCAAGTCTTTTCACTCATTTACTGATGCTTCCTAAACACATCAGACTTGTTTCCAGCACCAAAACACACTGGAGAGCAACAAATGGTGAGGAAATATCTTCTGAATTTTATAAAAAGTGTTTTTTGATTACAATCGTGAACTAGGCCTTTAAGGGTCTGTTTTTTCCGTTCGCTCTAGTTAGGTAACACAACTGAGCCATATTTGTTTGCAATTGTATTTTTCCAGTTGCACTGTCTCCTTACACTCTGTATTATATGCATTTGGTTGTGTTTGTGTTTGCATTTAAGGTACATAACTGGACACGATACCTTTTCAGGTTACTTTTGCAATGTTTTTAATCTTATCTGTTTATTCTAAAATATCACTACCCACATCATTACCCTTATTTCTGACAGTGAACCATCTCCTGAACACACACACACTCCACCTTAATCAGGAACTGGGACACCAGCACTGTGCTTTGCACATTCTCTCATGAATATGCAAATAAGGGATTAGGTAGTGAATTTTAATAATGAATAATCTTTATCATGACATGTGTTGTATGCCTAGATTGACTTGTTCCATTCTAACTTAATGTAATTACGTTCGTGTATGGAGATATAGCTCAAAATGACAGCTCTGCATGTTCAATAGTAAAAATATACATTCCATATTTTGACTCAGAAACATATTGTAATGCCCTTTAAAATGTGGAACAGGTGAGAATATGATTCAAGGCTGGATTTAAGGTTTTGAGATTAAATCAGCTGCTCAGGGTCCACATGGTCTCTATGAAAAAGCTCGTTGGTTTAAATCACCTTTACCAACGTCACCATTTAACACCTAAAGAATGAGTTGGATATGACTGTGATCAGAACTAATGATCCATATCTGACCTCAGTAATATTTGAGGCTTCCCAAATCCTCAGCGCAATCTCCTCACACCAAAATCTAGTGTAAAGCCTTTCCAGAAAAGTAGAGACTGTTATTGAGAGGTGGCAAAAGTAAAAGTTAAAATCGCCTCCAGGATTTCATTCCACTTGCCTGGCTTCTCTAATCATCTCACACCAGCAGCCACAGAGGTGTCAGAGCATTTGAAACAATACTCTGGGAGGTTGTTTTACTTTCTGCATCAGAATTTGCCAATTCTCCTGTTACTGCCTCAAAGAGGAGTAAGTGCCCAATTAATTAATTCCTTTCAGAAAAATGTTGAATGAGCATGTGTATTTTATACCTAGGTTTACTATATTTAATACTCTAATGCAGTTACGTCTCTCTATATCTCTCTCTTATTACGAAATAAACAGTGAACAAAACTCAGAGGAAGTTACATCGTAACAGGTCTAATTCATAAGAGAGTTATAATTCAAAGTCCCATCACTGTACACAGAAAGTTCAACTAATGACTGTGATGCAGAAGTGGGAGATGAGAGAGGGGATAGCACAGACCCTCATTCCCCACCTGACACAGGCAGGGAGAAGGTTAGACAGGGAGGGGGTGAAAGGAGGGAGAGAATAAGGATGGAAGGAAAGAGAAGGAGACAGAAGAAGATCTTTAATTAAAGCTGGAGGCACTGGGTCTCCCTAACGATGCTCTTGGAGATGATTTGCAAATGGAAGGGTAATGGTTGTCAAATCCTGACAGCTTTAAACGGCCTTTTAGTTCAGTGTGTTTATCTGTCATGAAAAAAAAAACATTTAGAGAGCAGCAGTAGACAGCTGAGGCAACAGCGCACATCATTATCAGGAAATGGAGGGATCCTCTCTATCTTCCTGTCCCTGACTCGGGGCATGCATGTGTCTCACTTCGTTTTGCCTCGCTTCGCCTCGCCCCCGGCCGCCTAAACAGCGCTCCTCCTGTCAGGAGAACAAGACACACACTGCCACAGCCACCTTTTTTTATTGCCAATCATACACTCTCTAGCACTGCACACATCACTCCGAGCAGAGGAGTGTGTGTGTAAAGCAACAGAAATGTTGGTTTTATCACTCCCAGTGCAGAGACGTTCAGGGGGTCTTGTTTAGCCTTTGCTTGACAATGTTACCATTCATCTTGATTTTAACTGTGTTCTGATTTATTTATTCAGCACTTCTTTATTTTTGCACCTGTCACTGTCCCAGAGCAGCTTTTGCAGAAATGCAGGTCCAGGCCATTAATGAGAGCAAGAGGTGGAAAAGCACAACCCAGAGCATGAGGAAGATATGGCACTTAGAAACACTAAACCCATGTCATTTTTTTTATATTAAATCATACAAATGCCAAACACTAATCAGACTATTTCATATATATGAATAATTCATTAAGTTTGCAGCAAAGCTTGCACCAGGACAGTGTATAAATAAATGGTTTTAATTAGAAAAGTGAAGAGCAGGATTGGTGATAGATTACTGTGTTATTATTATTATTATTATAAGTAGTAGTAGTAGTAGTAGTAGAGACTTGTGCTGTCAATATACAAACAGGCAGACCACATTGTTGTTCCCAGTCATAAAAGAATAACCATTATAAACATCAATTCATGTTTAGAAAAAGCTGAAAATCTTAAACATAAAGTTACTAAACAGTTTCCAGCGTTCAGTGTAATATCATATCTGTCAATATTTCTTTTCCATTTTAACTCAAACTTAAAATGAACAAAATATTTCTTCAAACCTTAGCATAATGGACATTCCTCTTCAACGAGACTACAAAAACACACCTCAGCTGGCACACAACATATATTTTTCTTCTGCATCAATAATGGTAACAGCTGTATTTCTGAAGTCATTCATTCATTTTCTGTAAATGCTTCATCCTGTTCAGAGTTCAGAGTGGTTCAAGGCCTACCAGGAATCAATGGTGGCAGGGCAGGAACACACCCTGGATAGTCCATCACAGGGCATCACACACTCACACACTCACACCTATGGACAACGTTGAACAGCCAAGCCATGTACCAACAGGTTTTTTTTTTGGACTGTAGAAGGAAGCCTGAGCACCCAGAGGAAACCCACATGCCACTTGGAGAACCCTCCAAAACACTCCTCACAGAGAGAGACCTGAGGACGGGTTTGAACACACCCTACTGTGCACAGTGCTGCCCTTTTGATGAGGTCAGATGTGCAATAATCCATTTGCATGAAGAGGGAAAGGGAAATTCAAATGAAATAAAATATATATATATATTCTTATAAGAAGCTGACAATTATTGCAATTATTGTAATCATCTTTAACCATTGCTGGACAGTGTAATTATTAACAGTGTAGTGTTATATTTCTAATACAAATATAAAGTTACATACAATATAAAGTCTTTATTTTCTTTGACTAAATCTAGCTTTGAAAGTCTATTCCCATTATAAGTATTAAATCATAAGCACAAACATTTCTGAGTCTCTGTTCACTGTCATTAGAGAGTTTTAATCCATAACACCACGTACACCACCTGCTTTTGGCACATGAAAGTGACCTTAATCAGGAGATAGTGCTTACTGTGATCACCAATAAATCACTGTCGCCTGCTCCAGCTACTGAACAACTTCAGTATCAGTCTGAAAAGAGTGTGGATCCATTCTCCCTGGTCCCTGAGGTTCAGCTCTCTCAGAGGTCTCAGCAGTTAACCTCCGTTTAGTGTGTAGTCAGCCAGCCCGAGGGGAAAACACGATTTAAACCTGCGGAGGATGGACCTGACACCTGTCCACCCGCTCCTCCGGCACCGTCCTGCTTGTCAGCCAATGGCAGAGCGGCCGCGGGCCCAGAGGCAAACGAGGAGTGGGCCAGCGGGACAAGAGAGGAGCGAATGACGTGAGGAGGCTCAAATGAACCCTGTCAGACCATTAGGAAAAGCCCATGCCCCCAAACAAAGTCTCCATTTCCACTAATCATCGCCACAGTAGCTGCAAATCAAACGCAATTAATCAAACGGTGTGATGGAGGGAGGTTGGACACAGAGAAACTACACAGGAGAGTGTTGGGGGGAGAGTGAGGGGGAGGGAAAACAAGAAAGAGAGAGGGAGACGTATGTGAGACAGAAAGGCAGGAAAGAATAATTGAGGGTGCAAGAAAGACACAGAAAAAAGAGAGAACATAAGAAGCAAGAGAAATAGGAACACCAGATAAGAGAGTGGAGGAATAGATGACAAGAATGAAAGACAAAGAGTGTAAGAGAGAAGCAGAGAGACGGTGAGAAATGGAAGAAAGAAGTGAGAGATAGAGAAATGTAAAGAAAAATATAGTGAGGGAGAGAAAGAAACAGAAAGAGCAAATAGAGTGGAGTATAATCTGTAAAAGTCTGTATTATCTGTACCAGTGTTGTGAGAGAAATTCATGTATAAATTTACTGAAGAAGGAGATTTGTGAACTGAATTATTGCTAATAAGGTCTCAATAAATTGCTGTTTTTTTAAAATACAGTCATTACAGGCTGATAAACAAAATAAAAGCTGTAAAATATTTCTTTTAATAATGTACAGAGTAATGTGAGGCTCCCCATTAAAGAAATAAATGGGTTTTCCACTCAGGAACATTATTCATATCAAAAGAAAAATACTAAATCCTCGAGCATCCTACACCCAACCCAAACCCTAAAACAATCAAGTACACCCAAGTAGTTAATTCGTTCATTGTCTGTAACTGCTTATCCAGTTCAGGGTCGCGGTGGGTCCAGAGCCTACCTGGAATCATTGGACGCAAGGCAGGAACACACCCTGGAGGGGGCGCCAGTCCTTCACAGGGCGACACATAGATACACCCACACACACAGATTCACTCACACACTCATGCCTACGGACACTTTTGAGTCGCCTATCAACGTGTGTTTTTGAACTGTGGGAGGAAATTGGAGCACCCGGAGGAAACACACGCAGACACAGAGAGAACACACCACACTCCTCACAGACAGTCACCCGGAGGAAACCCACGCAGACACAGAGAGAACACACCACACTCCTCACAGACAGTCACCTGGAGGAAACCCACGCAGACACAGGGAGAACACACCACACTCCTCACAGACAGTCACCCGGAGGAAACCCACGCAGACACAGAGAGAACACACCACACTCCTCACAGACAGTCACCTGGAGGAAACCCACGCAGACACAGGGAGAACACACAACACTCCTCACAGACAGTCACCTGGAGGAAACCCACGCAGACACAGGGAGAACACACCACACTCCTCACAGACAGTCACCCAGGGGAAACCCATGCAGACACAGAAAGAACACACCAAACTCCAGGTGCAGGACTTGAACTCACAAATTCCAGGTTCCTGGAGCTGTTTGACTGCGACACTACTTGCTGTGCCACCATGACACCCACTGAAGTAGTTAATTTTGTAAAATAAAACAATCAAGTACAGTGTTAAAAAAAAAAAAAAGATAAACTAGGCAAGCCTTGTTTAGCCGGACTGCCATTAGTCATATAGCCATTGTCACAGAGGTGTTTCTGGCATTTCAAAAACAGGAAAGCCCAAAACACATGTCTAGATATTTATTACTGACTTACATTTCTATAAGAGTCCGACTGATAAAACGGTGCTGTAACTAATTCCCAGCCTCGTTTATTTTGAGTAACACCTCTCTCTGCCTTTAATGATCCGGAGATTCTACCCACTTTTGTTTAAAGGTAAAAAAAGCTGTGCAGATGTAATTCACTCGTCAGAAAGTCAGTAACGGCGAGGTGTGTCCGTGTATTTGTGTCGTTATAGGGACAGACAAGACTTTCTGTTTGTTAAATATAGAGTAGAAAACAAAAGGCTGTGTCACAGAAACATTCTCCAAACATAAAGAAGAGCCTATGATAAATATCACCTCAACAACGTTCAACATGTTTCTGTTGGAGGCTCCAGTAAAACACTGAGCTGCTCCGCGGTGGACGGTGGACCTACAGCGCTGAAGCGGCGCGGATGGGTCCCAATTCAGCTCTCGACTCTCTGACCCCTTGAAAAAAAAATGCACTGTGTTTTTGAACTGATACTCTATATTTTTGCAGTTTCATTTATACAAGAAAGAAAGAGGGAGAGAGTTAAAGAGTGAAGGACTGAAAAAGGGAGGGGGTGTGTGCTTTTTAATTAAAGTTCGAGTAATATTTGTTTATCTGGACAAAAAATCTGCTTTGTTTGTTTATTTAAAGGGACATTACGTAAGATTTGTATTTTCTGACTAATAAAAAAATATGCAATTGCACATACGAAATGTGTCTTCCGCATTTAACCCATCTGTGGCTGTGAACACACACACACACACACACACACACACTCAATAGTGCACTAGGGGCTTAAAACCTAGACCAGATTAGTAGTTGATTTACATTGTTGATTTTAAGCATCTAGGTTGAATGAAATAAGTTAAATTGTTGGTTACTGCAAAATAAAGTATCTTTTTCCTTTGAAGAGCTTGAGTAGAAATACAATAGTATCTCCTCAAAATGCTCTTTACGTCCTGAGTAAGCTGTACTGTGGGCAGTGGAAACATTTGAACAGCACATGAACTGTTTACCACTATTTTTCTCTTTGTGAAGAATTCTTCATCTATTATAAAGCATTAAACTCTAAAATATCAACAAAATAACCCATCACAAAGCAGCAAATCCCACCCATTACTGATCCACTAATGCTACCCAAACATCCATCCATCCATCCATTATCTGTAACCGCTTATCCAATTTAGGGTCGCGGGCTACCCAAACATATTAAAGAAAAGTAGGAATCACTAACTAAATATAATTTAAGAAGTAGATCTCTTTTTTCACTAATATACTTCAGCTGCAGTAAAGGCACCAATATAAAATGCCCAGGAAAGGACAAATCCCTTAAAATTTTATTTAAGTACACATACTCAAGTAAATGTAACTAGTCCTGACCCACCTTTGATGATGTAGATTGTCTCTCATCTCAAATGTAAAGCAGTAAAAAAAAGCAGAGGCAGTAACAGGAGAAACAGGCACAGGTCCAGACTGCAAGGAGGCCATAAACCAAGCGCTTAAGAGCTTTGTTTTCACAGGAAGCACTTGCCTAAGATGTTTTAAAATCTGCCACTGGCCCTGTCACCACATTACAGCCAGACCTTCACCTTAACAAGACAACCTCACAATCTACACCACAGTGCAAGTACACATTCTCCTGACTCGGCCAAGAGAGATCAGACGACAAAGCAGCAACAAATAGAGAATCTAATAACTCAATAGAAACACCACTGCTTTATTTTAAGAATGGGATTTTTAAATCTATTGTCAAAAATCAGTGTTAGGTGTTGGTTTACTCGGCTTATGTACCGAGACAGAAATGCATTAATAGCTAGTTTTTCTTGCTGTTTCTACTCTTCTGGGGGATTACACTATGTGTTTGAACATTGCTATAAGGACTTAATGTAATTCAACCATGAAATCAAGTGAGATCAGGTACTGCTGTTGGATGATTAGTTCTAGATCCCAGCACATCCCAAAGGTATTGGAGTTTCCTCCCTCCAGAGAACACATACAGTGCAGGAGGGCTTTATATCCCCACTTGTGTTCAGTTGCTCTAGAGCGTCCCACTCGTGCCTTTTTATGGAAATAATTAAAGTGTGTGTGATTTCAGCGTCTCTGCTGACAATGAGTGCACTTCAAAGTAGCTGAATTTTCTAATTATAAAGAGTGTCAGTAAGCCTTTGGACACACGGTGTGTGTTTGCTGGTTGAGTGTCTGTGTGTAGATTATTGTCTTTGCATGCAGGGGGTTACGTTTTTTTGGGGGTTTTTTTTTTACAGTGTTAGAAGGACAGCTGGGTTGAGGCGTGGCATGATGACATCGGCAGCCAGATCTAAAGTGCAGAGACCTCTGGGTAATGTCTTTGTCAGACCAGTTCATTCAGCACTTGCTCATAGTTTGTCAGTAGCAGGCGGACACATGTGGCCGGAGTATTCCAAACAAAGTTTTAAAAAGAGCACGGACACGGCACTCCGGAGCTGCTCAAGGTGACGAGCGCTAATGGAGAGAGAGAGAGAGAGAGTGTGTGTGTGTGTGTGTGTGTGTGTGTGTGTGCTTAAGTGACAGGTGAAGGGTGTGAACCACACTGAAAGCCTGTACCAGGGGCATCTGCTGGTAGAGACACAACTGTAAAGAAACACAACTGTAGAACAGATATGCCTCAATTATCGTGATAGAGCCATTAGGAGAACATGCATTAGTTGACTTATCAGCCCTGACTAGTCACCCCTTTAAAAAAGCCATTAATATCATTCTGGGCTTTAAGACGTCAGTATTAGACCTGTTTGCAGAAGTTATAATGAAGGTAACTAAAAGTTTTCTGAGTGACATAAAAGGAAAAATGAACAACTTTACACCTGTTTTAAACTACAGACAAATAAAGATGTCAAGAAGGGTTTATTGGTGCAACCGTATAAGCAGCATATTAGAGCCATTTTGAAAAGTCGGCCTGCGTTTAACTTTGTGGTTTCTCCTTAGTGCCTTGTTAACTCATGTCCTAGATTGTACTAAAGAACACTAGGTAAGATTTGTTTGTTTTTTTCCTTCTGGGGCTCCCCCTAGTGTAAGTCATATTATGCACTGAAATCATTGGAGGGGTGTAGGTGGTTGCCTACCATCCAACAAAATCTACATAGTGCAGTTTCTGCATTGCTGAGCTCAAAAACAGATGCACTCTTCTCCCTATTTCTGCTCAGTGGAGCATCACAATAATATTATTACATTATTATTATATATTATTATATTACGTAGCGTTCCTTTAAATATGAAGGATAGATAAATGTATGGATGGAAACTATTTATAATAGAATGCACTAAGTGCTGTGAAGGTAGTGTCGCAGTCACACAGCTCCAGGGGCCTGGAGGTTGTGGGTTCGATTCCCGCTCCGGGTGACTGTCTGTGAGGAGTGTGGTGTGTTCTCCCTGTGTCCGCGTGGATTTCCTCCGGGTGACTGTCTGTGAGGAGTGTGGTGTGTTCTCCCTGTGTCTGCGTGGGTTTCCTCCGGGTGACTGTCTGTGAGGAGTGTGGTGTGTTCTCCCTGTGTCTGCGTGGGTTTCCTCCGGGTGACTGTCTGTGAGGAGTGTGGTGTGTTCTCCCTGTGTCTGCGTGGGTTTCCTCCGGGTGACTGTCTGTGAGGAGTGTGGTGTGGTGTGTTCTCCCTGTGTCTGCGTGGGTTTCCTCCCACAGTCCAAAAACACACGTTGGTAGGTGGATTGGCGACTCAAAAGTGTCCGTAGGTGTGAGTGTGTGAGTGAATGTGTATGTGTGTCTGTGTTGCCCTGTGAAGGACTGGCGCCCCCTCCAGGGTGTATTCCCGCCTTGTGCCAAATGATTCCAGGTAGGCTCTGGACCCACAGTGACCCTGAACTGGATAAGGGTTACTGATGATGAATGAATGAATGAATAAGTGCTGTGATATAATGTTTATAATGTCTGGCATTGACTTCTAACAATAAAGAGCCACTACATTTCCACACCTTTTTACCAAGAGCCATATAACGCTATAGATATATAACAATAACTCATAGGATCACCTTATCCTGCAGTTGTAGAAAAAATATATATAATTTACTCTCGCACTATATTATTTTTTTTTTTTCTACATTTTTATACAAACCAACATTGCAGACGATCGGCTACAAGTGCTATCATCTCACCGACTCCACGCTGGTTAGAGGCCTGCGATGGTGTGTCCAGAATGGCTTTACACATTGTTACTGTACAACTAAATGCAGGTGGGCTTTGGGGAGAGACTTGTGAAAGCATATCAAATGAATTACTAAGCATTAATACATTATGAGTGCTCCTGTGACTGGCCGCAGCGTGTTGGGGCAAGAGAGCTAATGGCTGTAAATTATTTCCATGAGCGTCTCCTCCGTGTCGACTGGGAGCGATTTTGTAACCCACACTGTGTTACAGCCATAATGGAAGAGGCCTGGGCCCAAACCTGGGGGTCTACATTAACCTTTAAAGCTCTGTTTGGGGCGTGGAGAGAGGGAGGGGGCGTCCTGCTGAAAGACCGCCAGAGCCAGCTGCCCCTCGGCTATTTTTAAAGAAGCATTTGTCCCTCTGCTCTCCCCTGGTGACTGACTCGGCTGAATAACAGCTCTGTAACTCTGCCGGAGCATCTTCCCTCAAGCTGGAGGTAGCTCCACTGACTCTAAACTCTGTTAGTCACAGGTTCACCCAGTGAACCCCAATATTTTTTACAACCTCCAGCCTCCTCATTCCTCACACTTTCACAGAAACAGGGCCTAAAATGTACTTTTCAAGATGTACTGGAGTGATACCTTCAGTGGTTCTTCTGCAGTACATTTCGTTTCGTTATAGAGCAAAACAGTGCCATTACGCCATTTTGTATCTCTGTTTTTTTGCCATTTTTAGCTTTAAAATTGCTCCAAAATTGATGGAACTCTAATCATTAATTATCATAACAGCATTATAGAATGTTCTTAATTCTGTTCATTTTTACAGTTTTTTTTCTGTAAATTGCTGATTTGAATTTGGGGGGTTTTTCTTTTGCAAAAAAGAGGTTCAAACATTCACCTTTCCTCTAATGTACAGTTACCACTCCTTTAAGACAGATCAATACTCAGTGTGCCACAAGAGAACAGTGCTCACTGAAATCAAACTTTGAGCAGAGCACAAACCTGGAGCAATGAGGAATTCATTTTACCACCTCTTTCTGTTTGTCCAGTTGGTAAAAGAACCATCAGGTATATACACAACTCCAGTAACTGCATTATGGTCAGAGTGTTGCATTGTTCTGACGACTGGCTCGCAAGATATACATTATATTTGTATCATATGTCACTTTTGTATTAACACGTATTGGTTTGATTATAAAGTTGTCAGTGTGAATGTTAAGCAAAAAAGGACTAAAATGTAACAATGTGTAATTTTATTTTGGGTCCGGACCAAGGAAACTGAACGGCAAGTTTAAACACGCCCTAAGATCATACAGAAACAAAACCACTTACTTTGCTTTGTCAGGATGGATGCAGTATTTAGAGAAGACATTGCTTTGTGTTGCATCAGATTTTCCTTACACATATATCACAAAATCAGCATTGCCTAATGGCAGTTTTGAATTATGCATCTTTGTGAATTAGTGGTGAATTTCACAGCAGCGTTGTCCTACATTGTCTTTGGTCTGTATTCCGGCAGTGTATAGAATCAGCATTTAATATCAGGAAGTGGAAGGGAAAAGCACTGCTTATTTTTGCTTTTAGTTATTTATCGGCGTGTGCGTACATGTGTTTGTGTGACTTTAGGCTCTGTAGTTCTTATAAAACACAGTACTTAAAATGCTGCTGCCATCATTGTTGCCATCAGTGCATCACACCATTTTTACCACAATGATTTGGCAATGTTGTGTATAAGCATAAATGGGCCACAGGGGTACAGCTTATGCTTTGTTAGAGCAAATTACCAAGGTTTTTCTCAGAATATTGTGAACTATTCCAAAGCGAGAGGCCTACGTTGACCATACAACACGGGCTGAAGCAAGCAGATCATCCAGAACTCAAAACTCAAACACAGCTCTCGAAGTAAACATGAGTTACAGCTCAAATATCAGCTCGGGATCTGTAAACAACGGCGCCTATAACCTCATTAAAAAATTATTTATTTTCCTCACTGCAGCAGGGCGAGCGGGCACTTAAAATCTGTCAGCGTTCTGAAATGCCAGCGATTGTGCCACGGCATGATTGCGCCATTTCTCAACAAAAATATGGCCTGTTTGTGCATAAATAAATACCAGGGCCCTGGTATGGAATTATAAAAATGTCACCACAGACCAACAAGTGCCGCCATTGCATATTAACACGCTGCAGCACAAGAAGAATGGGGAAGAAAAATGTGACGCTTAAGAGTCATTAAAATTGTATGATGTTGTGCTGCATGCAAGTCAAATATGACTTCTCCTCTGTTCATAGTGGAGGGTGTGTGTGTGTGTGAAGGGGGGGGATAAACAATGCAAACTGGTCCATAAATGTCTCCAGAATAATGTTTACATTCGAACTGATCTGTCATCAAGCAAGAACCACAGCTTTTCCTGCTCCTAGCACAGAGAGAGAGAGAGAGAGAGAGAGAGAGAGAGAGAGAGAGAGAGAGAGAGAGAGAGAGAGAGAGAGATGAGAAAGAAAATAAGAGGGAGAATGCAAGAGAGAGAGAAACACAAGGGGAAAAAAAACATTCCATTCCAGTCCTTCCTGGAATCAAATGACTTGTTTTTATGTCAGTTAAGAGCTAGAAGTCTAGATTTATGTCTGCACTAGAATAATATTTGATTTTGATATTGTTTCTCTCCTTTTCTATTTGTTGATGATTCCATAGTTATTTTTCCTTAACCCTAAATGATTTCATATTTTGTCTTCACACGGCTTGATTAAAAACCATTTAAACAGTTGAAATAATGAAATGAAGTTTGTTTGATGTGTGTGTAACAAACAACCGAAGGAAAATCAGCCAAGACAAATTGTCCATTGTTAGTTTTGGAAAATGCTGTGTTGCTAACAAACAGTGGAAGTCAGCAGTTACCCAAATGGCTCAAATTGTCTCTAAAAACACTTCACCAAATCTCCTTTTCAAAACGCGTCCATGTCTTTGCAACCTTTAGTGGTTTCAGAGGCTAGTTGATGTGTTTAAGGACAGAGTCGTACGTACTACAAACTTTAAAAGTCAATAAAAAATTATATGACTGTATGCTTTGTTCAAACCACCTCAGGAGTCAAATACTGTAGGCCACCTCTTACACAACACATTCAATGTATCACTTCTGGAGCAGGAGTGCTGATAAAATAATAATAATAATAATAATAATAATAATAATAATAATAATAATATTTTTAATCGATTTTTGATGTGAGATCAGTTCCCTAGTACACAACAGCTTTGTGAATAACAGCACTGATTTAGTTCGAAATCTATAGCTGTGGAGTTAAAACTTCAATTGTACAGTTCACAGTGAAATATACTGTGCACTAAAACACATCCACTACTCTGTAGACCTTTAATAGGATCTGGAAAAGTTTTTCCAAATTAAAAAAGAAATGTTTTGGTGTGTCAGGGTTTGTTAGCAACAGTCTCCCAACTTCAGTTGTAAATTAACAGTAAAATCTTCACTCCAAATATGTCTTATTTTTTTTCAGAACGAATACAGAATTTGTTTTTTGTCGTATCTTTGATGTGTTTATTGGTTACAAAGTAAAAAATGCTGGTGAACATCCTCTAAGTGTGGTGATTCCATATTTTTTGCCAGGGGTAATATAACAAGGAACTGGAGACCAGCCACTGTAATTGAATCCAGCCCAACACGAGGAGAGAAATTCTCTATCAGATCCACAGAGAGTGAACTCTGTGAGTCTCATATCAGTGGCTCTATGCTGCCCTCTTTTGGCTAGTAGAGATCACATCAACTCGGGTCGGAGGTCACTGGGAGAACAAGTGGGAGGAATCCAGGGTGGTGAGGGACAAAGGTAGACGGGGCTCTATATGGAAAGGGTCAGTCTACTATCCTTTTCACATTTGCATAAGATACTGGGTTTATATTTGTGAAGACTCTGAGCCCACCACATTTGGCTGCAGGCTCTCTGAAATGATGGAGCGCCGTCCAATACCTTGTGTCCCAGAGCTAATAATCTAGCATCAGTACCTGGTTTCATTAATGTTAATGTGACTGAATGCAGTTAAATCCAACATCTGTTTAAAAACAGCTGATTCACAAACATTTTTAAAAGCTGGGTTTTCTGATTTCTGATCATCTGATTGGCTGTATATAAAATCACATTAACACAGTTTCTTTTCCAAATGCAATGTTTCCCTTTGCTCTAAACTAAGTCAATCCTAAACCAAGACATGTTTAGTGTCTGTACTTTTGCTCAAAAGTTACAAGGTGATTTTGTGACACCCAAGATTTTCCACTCATCCACAATAGCCTCACAGCTTCAGTGCCAAACTATAGGAGATTTTTCTATGAACCATTCTTTTAATCTGATTGCTCTAGCCGGCCATTCAAAGTACCATTCTTACAAACCCGTTGCCCTCCGTGGTCCTGGGTATCTTTGCCATTTCTATTGAGCTTTTTAGAGTGTCAGTGTCCCCTCATCGACAAGGCTAATCTGGGCTGCCCTGTAGCACAGTGGGAAAGCATATGCTCTGGAGGCTCTGGAGCCTAGCCCAGTCACCTCCTTGTTTGAGCGCTGAGATCGACCCCTCATCCACCCCACCAGCTGCCGTGAAAGACGCCTGCCACCGGGGACGACTCTCTCTGGGAGGCCTCCTGAGCGGGCGAGAGAACAGAGAAGGAGAGGGAGAGAGTGGGAGAGAGTTGCTGATCCTGTTTTGCACTTGTATGCTTATCAGCGGCCTTTCTCTTCCTCGCTAATGCGTCCAGACAAAAGTGGTATTAGCAGAGCTGCTGCTGGGCTGGGAGCGAGCGGTAGAAAAGCCGTTCCTGGATCAGGATCTCACTGTGTGTCCTGCCGAGGAGCGTCCGGCCTCCTGTGCCATCAGCAGAACAATTGCTGCCGTCCTGCGAGCATATGGGTGCAACGGGTGAATTATGTAAATGTGTGGAGAGCAGCTTGTGGGGCAGCCCTTACAGACGCCTGTGTGCGGCAGGTCACCACCCTCTTCCTCACACGCTCAAAGCCCTCTGTCAGCCACACAACAAAAGCCTGACACATTTTACACCGTGCATTTACAGCTCTCTGACATCTATATCCACCACCAGTCACAGGGACGAAGAAGGAGAATTTTTGTGATGGTACAGTGGGTCCTCAATTCTCTGTTTGTGCATATTACTCAAGAAAATGAAAAACTAGCTTTAAACTAGCATTACATTGAGAGGTACTTTATAATTAAAATATGGTAGTGGACAATCTACTAAAGGATCTTTAGGGAACGAAAAGTAGGTGTTTTTAGGTGCGTTTACGGTTTACTAGTTTATCTTAGAGAAAGCAAACTAAATGTGAAAAAGTAATTAAATATCGGAACACTGGGAAAGGTTATAAGAACAAGACATATGAAAAGTTTTAACCAAACATTTTGAAACGTAAATGTTTCACCCAAAAATTATATAAACGTCACAAATTTTAAATCTAAACACACATCTAAGTATTAAATGTATATGACGTGGTGGTGGTGTGTTAGTGTGTGATGTGCTGATATGAGTGGATCAGACACAGCAGTGCCTCTAGAGTTTTTAAACACTGTCCACTCGCTGTCCACGCTACCAGACACTCCCTTCCTCATTGGTCCACTTTGCAGATGACAGTAGCTCTTCTGTTGCTGCAGTTTGTGATGGTTGTCCTCTAGTCCTTTTTTGACTGGATTATTTCTGGTTGGTGGACTACATTCAGTCCAACAGTGACACTGGGGGCTTTAAAACCTCCAGCAGCACTGCTGTGTCTGATCCACTTGTACCAGCACAACATGCAATAACACACCACCAATACACCAGTGTCACTGCAGCACTGAGAATGATCTACCACCCAAATCATACCTGCTCTGGGTCGTGTTTGTTGAAGAGCAGGGTGAAATGGGGATACGTATACAGAGAAACAGAGGGGCTACAGTCTGTAATTGTGACCTATATATTGTCAGTGGAATTGATAAAATGAGTGTAGACACAAGGTAGGTTTTCCTAATCTAATGATTGTTCAGTGTGTGTGTGTGTGTGTGTGTGTGTGTGTGTGTACACACATATACAGTCTGTTTTGTAAGTCTCAGGAGCTACACAAGTTTGACTTGTTTCTCATTTGTCCCCACTTCAATCCTGAAAATAGAAGATTTGTGTTTGTTTCCCTCCAGCCTTTGGGGCTTTCTGTAATAATTACAATAGGGAGGAAACTACAGTCACGTCATTAAATATTCACGTTCAGCGGTCACCCAAGCATGGCGTGTCTCTCTAAGGTCGTTTTGCATGCTAAGTGTTAATAAACTCCCAGAAGAAAGCTGACTTGATTGAATTTCTCATGGACGGCCCTGGTTGGGGCCTGTCGAGGCGCCACTCGTCTAAATTGTTCCTGATGCATTTCGTACTAATTACCACCACCGCCAGAAATCTCCGTAGATTACGGCAAGCTGTCACAGACAACGTGAGAGGGGCTCAGCGCCACCAAGGGACCAAGGTTTTGTCACATTTTATTGTTGCTCTGCTAGCTCTGACAGTGACGAGCCAGTGAATGCAGGGTTAATTTGCCCCTCCTGCCCCTTGTGCACTGTGTTATCTCCCCACAGATCCCACCACTGTGAAGCTGTTAGAAGTGGAGCTTTAAATGTATTTTCCTTAGTGCATGGCTTCATCTCCATTTTCACACGGTGTGATCCATGGCAGATTGTCCTTGACGTTCTTTCTGAGAAGTTGAAGCTAGAGTTGCTTTAAAGGTGATGTTCACAATTTTAATCATAACATTCAGAGGGTGTTTCTCACCATTTGCTCGTGTTTTGGTCCAGTACGCTAGGCTTTTTCTTTCTGCTCAAAGCAGAAAACTCTAAACATTGAAAAGCATGAACCAAGCTGAGGATATTGTTCTGTACCTACTCCGTAATTGGGTAATATTGATGTATTTGACTCTAAAATGTGAGCGAGTGATAACTGCTTGTGAGTAAACACAGAATGAAAGTGTTACAAAACTAAGCAACTCGAGGAGCAAATGAGATTCTGTGGCATTTCAAACAGTGATTAAATATTTACAGACAAGTTAAACTTAAAAAAGTCACATAAAAACAACAGCCTTTTCCCCCCTCCTTAAAAGACACATGGCTTCTGAATATAAACAAACCTGAGAACAGCATTTCCCCACAGTCATACATGTTCCCTTTACGGAGCTCTAGAACTTGAAGATAAAAATGTTTCTTTGGACCATTCTCAAAGTATTTAAAATTTACCAACTAATGAGAAAATAACAAAAAGGTCCAAAATACACTCTCCCTCTTCGGGGGAGGCATGTCCGTTACGAGAGAGTCGCAGACACCAGTCGAGTGAAGTTCAAAGCAAATCAAAGTATTTATTTACCAAAATACTGGATCCAGGAGAATTTACACATTGAGAACAGTCTAATACCCCTCCCAAGTGAAAATTCTGACCTCCCATCATCTGACTCAAAAAGTTATACCCATGATGACGTATAGCCTGGTGGTGAGGCGTTTCTGGCTGATTAGCGTATATTAATATGCATAATTTCACGTGTTAGTACTCAGCTCTTCACGTGCAATATTCAGGTGCCTGTTGTGACCCTGAAGACATTCATTATCTGGTCAGGCTGACAATGGGCCTCTCTTCTCAGCACCTTTTTTTCCCTAGAGACTAAAATTTAGGGAGTTAGAAATACACTTCAAGGCCACAAGAAGAAGCTACAGATCAGCGCCTATGATGTCAGTGTGTTACAATTCTGGAGTGCACATCCGTTCAAGGTTAGACGTTAAGAATTAAAACTGTGTGTAAATATCAAGTTATCATGCCATATAGTGAAGTTAGCTTATAATATGTTTTGAGGAGTAATTATCATATGAGTTAGTAGTGCAGAATCAAGCAAAAATGCTTAACTACATGTGTAAGTAATTAATAATGTAAATACTGGTTAGTCATTCATATACATGCATATAGGGTACAGGATTTCACACCATGAGTATGCTAATTTAACTAATCATCATTTAAGGATATTTGTCAACAAACACAAAGTAATAAAATTATTTTTCACAACAATTCCCCCTTTTGACCTGTCCAACTGACAGGTCAATACATTTAGATAAATGGTAAACAATTAATGTTAGATTGGTCTGCCTAGGTCACCCCCGGCTTGGCGAGTGACTTAGGTAGAGCGTGATGGCAGATTGTGGTGGTAGCGGGCAATTACACCACTCCTGTTGGGAGTGGACACCTCTGTCCTACCACTCACTCTCTGGACTAAGAGATTACAATGAGCCCTATATGTGTATGTGTTAAAGTGTGTTCTTCATCCGTTGGTAGGGATCTGCGCTGGGGGCAAGGATAGACTTTCCTTGTCGTGCCCCTGCCTCAGGGGATTATTCTGCCCCTATGTTGGTTGAGGCTGCTTGATCAGCCTCTTCTGAGGTGTTGTTTTTCCTTCAGTGAATGTTTGATGTTAGGTGTCGGTGCGGCTCTGCACTGTGTGAGGTGGTACCACTATAAGCCTTTACCCTTCAGCCGGACTGCACAACTGGTTCTCTCTGTCACCTGGTAGGGTCCTGTCCAGCGAGGTTCGTACCACTTCCGCTTGATAACCTTCAGGAGGACCCAGGGTGAGACTGTCACTTCTGGATCCTTCTCCTCCGTTTCTTCTCTTTCTCTCCTTTCCTGCACCTGTATAGAGAAATCTTAACAAACAGCTTTTAGTTCTTCATATAGCTGTCGGTACTCTGCTTGAGGTAGTTTCTGGGGGGACGCAAGTGCGCTGGAGGGGCCTTGAAAAGGTATGCCCCTCCCTAATTCAAAAGGAGTGAACCCTGTATTTCTGTTCACTTAACTACGGACACTAATTAAAACAATTGGAAGGGCATCAAGCCAATTCATGCCCGTGGCCAGTTTGATCTTTGCTAATTTGGATTTCAAATTTTGATTCATCCTCTCCACCTGACCTTGTGAGGCAGGATGATACACACAACCATAGCTATGGCGCAGCCCCAATGACTGCTCCACCCACTGCAGTGTTTTGCTCGTGAAATGACTCCCGTTATCTGAAAAAAAAAATAAATAAAATTTTCTAGGAAACCCATGGTTAGAAATCCAACAATTAATCAGAAACTTACAGACTGATTTTACATCTTCCCTCAGAGTGGGGAATGCCTCCACCCACCCCGAGAATCTATCTACAACGACCAGGAGATATCTATATCTCCTAATGGGGTCAATCATATCTGTGTAATCCATTTGAATCTCATGTCCATGATAATCTGGCAATGGAAACCTTCCTGGAGCTAATTTAAATGCTTTTGCTATGTTCTGAGTGTTACAAATCTGACATTTAGTGATGTAATCAGCCACTAATGCTGACATGTATGGGTGCCACCATTGTTTTAGATTTTCCAGTGTCTGTTGTTTTCCTATATGTGCCACTTCTAATGCTGAAATTACTGCTAGCAGTTCTGCGTTCCCCCTTTTTCTGAAACAGTACACCATTAATCACAGTGTCTGTTTCAGAAACATCCATGTAAAAACGTAGTGAATAGTCATGTCTGGCTAAGTCAACTGCAACTGATAAGGTTTGTTTAACATCTATAAACGCCTGTTCAGACTCCACCGTCCAATTCAGCTTACCAGACAAATTTCTCATCCCTATAGATTTCACCATGTCCCTAAAAGGTTATGTTCGTCCGACAAAGTCAGTAATGTATTTTCTGCTGTAACCAGTCAGTTCTAAAAATGCTAACATGTCTTACACAGTCTCTGGTTTTGTGGTTATATTGGGGAATCTAAATTGGTTGTGTAATATTCATACAAAAAGATACAGGTGACTGATTAGTGTATCCTACATCATCTGGTCCTGTGGACCACAATGTGTCAGGTAGTGATACTAATAATACCTCCATCTGTAGATAATCACAGTCCTCACAACCATGGTGTCTAGGCAGCAATTGATGGTGCAATGTGACTAAGATTGGTGAGTTATCAGTGATGTGATATGTCTATGTTGACTTTGAAAACATGACACCAGGCAGCTGGGTCCAGACCCAATCCGTGGCCTCATTTGCTCTTTTTACCATAGGGCCCAACTGCTTGGCCTCTTGTCTCTGATGGAGAGCTAGTGAAATGTGTGGTGCCGCCTTGTCAGACAGTTTTTACCAATAATGTTGTTGTGGTGTTAGTGAAACAGGAGATGCCACCCCTTCAAGACCCACATAAATCCCTGTGGTGTCAACCGACCACACTGTACCCTCTAATTCTGTTTGAAAAGCTTCATAGTAAGTTAAATCTCCCCCTACATCATAAAACAGGGTGACATGGAATGGGTCGGCGGAGGAACATAAAGTGCCATGGCTGTAATCCAAGGCGACCACTGTTGTAACAAGTCAATTAGTGGTGGTGACTAGACCGTCTGTCCAGTCACTAAACCCCAGTAAATGTCTACCGACTCATCCTGCTGAGGTCTCATCAGGTGTGCGGGTAATACTGTGTTGATGGCTGACCATGTGGCTCCCGTGTCTGCCAGAAAAGTGATTTTGGAGGCCCCCACAGTTAATGACAGCATGGGTTCTGCCCTGGCCCTGCTGTCCTGGTGCTCCTCTGGGCCCCGTCAATGTCCACCCCACGGCTCCATGCTGTATTGGCCAGCAGGAAGATGTGATGGCTCCGGTTTTGGTGCCGCCTGTGGGTGTAGTGCCTGGTGTGGATAGCTGGTGTCAGTAAAGAGTGGTGCCTTCCATTGTGCTGCCCAGTGATCCAAAGCTCCACATCTTAGGCACGCCCTGGTCTGGTGGTGGACCCTGCCCCTCCACCTACCATTACCCCGCCACCTGCCCCATGAGTAGGGCTGATATGGGAAATATGAAATTAGTCCATAATTATACGGTGGGTTTTGTGGTGGCCCTGTTTGGGTTGGCATATATGTTTGTGTGTTCATGTATGTTTGTGGTGGTTGATTGAATGTTTAGTTGTGGTACTGCAGTCATAGGCATCATGGTGTCAGACTTTGTTTGCTTTTTATTGTCATTAATAAATTTCCTGGCTTCTGCTAGTTGAGCAGTTAGTAGGTCCCTTTGTAACTTAACTGTCTCCTTGTCTTTATTATCTAATTTTTAATGGTACATATTAATATGTTCCTGTACTAGTGGCCACTAATGGAAGCATAGTGCCGACCTTAATGTCAGTCCTATACCTGTCAGGCGAGTGTCTGTGTCTAGTGCTTCTTCTCAAAATGTCTGTTTTGTCAGAGGTGTGCATGTGCGTTCTAAAGTCTGTTGTTTTAATTCCAATTGTCTCTTTTCTTCTAATATGAGGTTTTCCATGATACGCAATGTATTGTTCAAATCAGTAATCCGTCTATCACCACATCGTCCGTTTGCACTGTCCTCATCATCTGCTATATGTCTGTCATCATGGTCAGAGTCATCATCAGTTGTGACATGGCCCTCTAAACCTGCTTTAATCCTAATGTTTTGTTTAGTTTTTTGTGGCATCTGGTTCTTAAATGGTGTTTTCAGTGTTTGTTTATGGTGAAGGCGCGGTTTATCCTTTTCTATATAATTTCCCGTGGTATCTATAATGTCAGAACAGTCGGTGTTAATATTTGTGTGTGCAATTAAAATTGACTCTCGTGGCCTCCGCAATTCAAAAAGATTTTCTGTGTATGCGTTTGTGTGTGCTGCCTGCTCACAAGCACAGCCCCTCCCTTCTGTGTGTGCGTTTGTGTATGTGTCCCTGTGTGCTGCCTGCTGAGAAGCAAAGCCCCTCCCTTCTGTGTCCATCTGTAAACTCACTGTGCCCGAATCCACACTGAAGACAGGCAGGATGTTGCCAGCTGGTGGGACGTGGCCTAAGTTGTATGGCGGAGGCGGGGCAGTAGCCCCCTCCCCCTTGTGTTTTGTATACGGACCTGGTGTTTTCAATGTAACAATCTGTGTTGTTAGCGCTTTCCGGCTCAGTTTACATAAAAAAGAAAAGAAAAGTTTTAAAGTCAAGTTTTCAAGCTCAGCCAAGAAAAGCAGGACCACCTCAGCCCTGTGAAGAATTTCACAGGCTGATAAGAAACGTAGTGCGTGTCTTCAAACACAGTATTGATTTAGAAGCAAGCTAAGCCTAATGTACATTAAGTATCAAACCGGCCCACGAACCGAAAAAGCTCTTTAGTCAGACGCAAATAACACCAATGTATGAAATAGAATTTGTAATAAACAGAAAAAACCAAAGACTATAGTTTAGATAACCGAACACACTTATCAGTCAACAAGCCACCATCGTGCCTATTATGTAGAGTATCAATTTCCAACCGAACAAAACAAACATCAGCACACCATCAATAAGCAGTCAAATTACAAGATATATTATAAAAAGTTAAAACAAAATTTTGAGAACTACAGAAATAGCAAGTGACAAAATATCTTATGATGAACAAAAAGTTCAAACCGAGGCAGAAAATAAATTTTTAGACAAACTACCATAGGATAAACATTTGTTTACAATAGGCAGTAAACAAAATACCAAATATATTTTATCTACCACAAATCTAAATTAACAATATCAAAGAAACCAGATTCAAAATTAGAGCAAGTGTTCAATTAACAATTTTCCCTTTAATTCCCATATTTAAACCTTACAGTTTCCCCAATTTATCATATTAATTACTCAGCTTTACACCTTGCTCTTCTATTCACCTATTCTCAACCTCTAAAAACGTCTTTCTGGAGCTCATTGTCTATATTTTCTTAATGTATAGTCTCCAAGAAAGCTCATTTATTTTTACTTTATATATTTTACTTTAAAAACGTCTTCCGTTCAGGCTCATTGTCATAAATAAACAAACCCCTCATTTTATTGAGGTTCATATTCTTTAAATAACTGTCCTTGAACGAAGCTCATAATTTATACCATTACAAATATCTTTCCCTATTAATTTCTAAATCACTCATTCTTTATCACCTTTCCCCACTTTCTTTAAACACACCCACAAAAAAAATTCATGGCTTTTTACAGCCCATGGAGAAACTAGTTCTCCCCACACACAAGCAACCACAGAAGAAAGGGGGTTGATCAGTCCCCCACTTTCTCCCTTTTTTTCCAAAAAAAATTCTTTCAGCTAACACACACACATAGTTACAGAAGATGGGAAAAGGGAGGGGGAGAAAGACACACACTCAGCTGACACATACACATACACACAGACAGCAAAACACTCCTCTATCTAGCAGAGACGTACACAACAATCATGCTAACAGCCTCTAATAATGGCACAGCCTCTTAAAACAGATAAAACACAAAATACACAATCAAATATCTTTAAAATACATAACCAACCCCTGGTGGGAACAGCATCCACCAAATTGCGGGAACAGCATCCGCTACCGATATACCATAAATTTTATTTAAATCCACAATGACCCCTGGTGGGAACAGCATCCACCAAATTGCGGGAACAGCATCCGCTTGCGGGAACAACATCCGCTTCGAATATACTTCTGAGGAGACGAACTCTCACGGCCTACCCTTAGACCAGGCAATTAACACGAAACCTCGTCAGGTTCCGAGCTGAGGACGCCACCACTCTGTCTCAGATGGGCACAACATCCATCTATACCATTTTTTTTTTTTTTTTTTTTTTTATTATTATCATTTTTTTATTTTGTATTTTTTAACAAACAACCCCAAATTTTTAAACAAATTGATTCGCTCTATACCTCACTCCGGACCACCCTCGGGGCTCCACACCACTCCAATTTAAAAAATCCAATATGCAGAATTTGAATAAAACAGGGTCTGCACACCCACCTTAGTATGTTGCGGCCGCGAGTGGAAAGCAGTCCCAAGATGTCCAGTCTGGACCTCCCGCACGTCGGGGTCACCAATTTGAAGATAAAAATGTTTCTTTGGACCATTCTCAAAGTATTTAAAATTTACCAACTAATGAGAAAATAACAAAAAGGTCCAAAATACACTCTCCCTCTTCGGGGGAGGCATGTCCGTTACGAGAGAGTCGCAGACACCAGTCGAGTGAAGTTCAAAGCAAATCAAAGTATTTATTTACCAAAATACTGGATCCAGGAGAATTTACACATTGAGAACAGTCTAATACCCCTCCCAAGTGAAAATTCTGACCTCCCATCATCTGACTCAAAAAGTTATACCCATGATGACGTATAGCCTGGTGGTGAGGCGTTTCTGGCTGATTAGCGTATATTAATATGCATAATTTCACGTGTTAGTACTCAGCTCTTCACGTGCAATATTCAGGTGCCTGTTGTGACCCTGAAGACATTCATTATCTGGTCAGGCTGACAATGGGCCTCTCTTCTCAGCACCTTTTTTTCCCTAGAGACTAAAATTTAGGGAGTTAGAAATACACTTCAAGGCCACAAGAAGAAGCTACAGATCAGCGCCTCCATGCCCAACACTATGATGTCAGTGTGTTACAATTCTGGAGTGCACATCCGTTCAAGGTTAGACGTTAAGAATTAAAACTGTGTGTAAATATCAAGTTATCATGCCATATAGTGAAGTTAGCTTATAATATGTTTTGAGGAGTAATTATCATATGAGTTAGTAGTGCAGAATCAAGCAAAAATGCTTAACTACATGTGTAAGTAATTAATAATGTAAATACTGGTTAGTCATTCATATACATGCATATAGGGTACAGGATTTCACACCATGAGTATGCTAATTTAACTAATTAATCATCATTTAAGGATATTTGTCAACAAACACAAAGTAATAAAATTATTTTTCACAACAAACTCCAAATATAACCTCTGTTTGAAAAGTATACAAACTAAACCATGAAGTTAAAATGAAAACATTCTCTACACTATTTACCAAGTCTAGCTAGCTTGATTGAGCCAAGCTTTTTTTCAGCAGTGATGAGCTTTGAAGCATCTACACACACACTATGTCCAGTGATCCAGTGTAAAATAACCCATTAAGACATTGTTTCTGAGAAGCTCATGGAACTGCACCTGTAACTTCTGCTTGAGGAGAGAAAAAAAATATATAAAAAGCGAATTGCTCTAATCACGAAGGTCAGAGTCTCAGCGCTGCTTTTGATCTGAAGCAGGGTCCTAGTATGAATTGTAATACAGAGGATGCAGCACGTACTGGAATCTATCATTTTGGCCTAAACGATAAAATCAGTGGTCCATAAACACACATCCCCAGCATCCCTGTCTTTGATAGTAATTGGAGTGCTGCTGTCTTACTATCAAAAGATGGGAGACAGAGAGAGAGAGAGAGTAGGGAGAGAATGAAGAAAACAAACAAACAAGGTGAGGGACAGAAGCTGTGGGTGTATGTTCTGTAAGCTCATCTTCAAACAGACGAGAAAGCGAACGAGAGGGTGCGTTAGACCTGACAGATACCTCGTTGACTCGTTCTCTAATGGGAAGTGAACACAAGTCAGCTTGTCCAAAGCTTTGCAGAGTCTTGAAACATCAAATGCAAGAAAAAAACTGTTATTCTTATTTAAAATTTACGCCTTCATAAAACAGAGGCAAAGATGAAAGGCTGTTTACAGTGTTTAATTTCATTCAAGCAGCGACAGGCTACAATAAGTGTGGTTTGCAGAGTTCTTGCATTGATCAACCATATGTTTATGAGATATCTGATCAACCATAGTAGGATATAGGATATGTATAGAATAGAGCCAATGGCAGTTTTCATTTATTCAGCTCATTTGTCGGACAATCTTATGAGAGAAATCATTAATGTTATGTTCTTCTCAAAAAGGACATAGTGACATTGTGGCAAAGCACTGAGAAGCTCCCCTTCTGAAGCATATCCTAAATGAGATAAATGTTTGTATGTGAGTGAACAGCTTACAAACAAGTTCCATGAGGTGCTTCAAGTCTAAAAATCCAGCTAGGACAAGCTAATATGCTGCATGTCTTGCTTATAAGTTCTTCTTCATATGCATGTGTACAACCACTATTCAAAATGGTCCTGGATGCAGCGCTGCCTTCAAGGCAGAAGTAACATAAATGGTTATTAGCCAACAGACAGGGATGAATGTAATTGGTTAAAAAACATTGGGGAGATTTTCAAATATAGTGCCATTAACCAGTAAAGCTTTGCCTAGACACTCCTGTTTGCCGGCTCTGTCTGACATTCTGGAAGAATAAATGTGCAACATAGCTTTCTTTTATGTTACATTAAGTCCTGTTTCATAATCTGAATCCGAAGTGCTGCAAAAATCTCAGTATTTGGTTTTAATTGAATGGAGAATAATGTAACTGCCGCAGAGCAAGTTGCAGAATGCTTTAAGGCTCCGCTGCCTCTAAGGCACTGGCTAAGACAAAGTGGAGTAGGACATGTTTGCTGTCTCTGAGGAAGCAGAGCGTTATTGTACATCAAGTGTCGCAAAATGTACTTCTTTAGGCAGCTGGATTTTATTGTATAACGTTCTTCAGCTTCCTCTGAGGCAGCAGATATAACACTAATGTACAGGAAAGTACTTCTTCAGAATCTGCCTCAAAGGCAGCAGAGCATTATTACATTCTGGCTTCCTCTGAGGCAGTTTCATTATCCCTGATTCAAACAAAACAAAATACTGACATTCTTTTCATCGCTTCTAACAAATTATGAAACGGATCTAAGTCTACAGTGTATTTCACATTTTTTTCTTCCAAAATCATTTCTGGCACTCACAGCAGGCAGAGCAAAGGAGTCTAGGCAGAACTGCACTGGTTTATGGTGTGGTATTTGAAAATCTCTGCCTATTATATGCTAATCTTTCACATCCATCCCTGCCTGTTGACTGGTGATCATTTACATTTCTGCCTCAGCGCTGCCTTCAGAAACAGGTATACAGGTAATCCAGCAAACTCCAAACAAAAATTCCTATGTTATGCTTAATTTCATTTATTTTATAATGAAGTGTCAATGCAAATGTATATATATATAAACAGTACTGTGCAAAAGTTTTAAGCACCAGAGATTTATTTGAGATTTATTTGAGCAGTAAGTGTTTATTTGCTACAAAAACAAAGAGACAAACAACAGATAATGCCCAACATTAGAATAAAACTAAATAACACTATTCCAATGAGTGTGATATTGTGTGTGTGAATGTGTTGGTTTAACGTTTTCCAAATCTCTCCTCATGGCAGTCCATATTATTCGAAGTTATCATCCAATACTAAATAATGTTCGCCTACTGCCATAACCGCTCCACAGATGGTGCCATCTCACACGTGCTTCACTCTACTCTGTCTTACCTGGACACTGGGAGGAATAATTATGTCACAATGCTGTACGTTGACTATAAGTCAGCATTTAACAAGATTACTCCCTCACTACTCACCACCAAGCTGGAAGATCTGGGACTTCATCCATCCCTCCGTAACTGGATCTCCAGCTTCCTGACAGACAGACCACAAGTAGTGTGAGTGGGCAATCATCTCTAATCATCTCTCACCCTCAGCATTGGTGCTCCTCAAGGGTGTGTTTTAAGTCCTCTACTGTACTCATTATACACTTACGACTGTGTGGCCGCTTCCAGCTCCACATCCATCATCAGGTTTGCTGATGATACTGTTGTAGTAGGCCCGATCTCCAACAACGATGAGAGGGCCTAACTGGTGGAGATAACATGTCTGAAGATCTGGTGCCAGGATAATAATCTCCTACTCAACGTCAGCAAGACTAAGGAGCTGATAGTGGACTACAGCAGGAAACAGTCGAGGAGCTGTGAGGATTAACGGTGCTGCCATGGAAAGTGTGGACAGCTTCAGGTACCTTGGAGTTCACATCTCTCAGGACCTGTCATGGCCCTGCCACATCAACAACCCCGCAAAGAAGGCCCGACAGCGTCTCTTCCCCCTCCGACGCCTAAGGGACTTCAGACATCCCTCTAAGATGCTTCAGAACCTCTACTCGTGCACCATCAGACTCCGCTGAGGGTAGTGCTCTCGGCTGAGTCGTGATTCCCTACCTCCAGAACCATCTATCAGAAGCAGTGTTGGTCCAAAGCCAAGAAGATTGTGAAGGACCTCAGTCATCCGAACAACACACTCTGTTGAAATCAGGAAAGCAGGAAGAGGAAGAGCTTCTTTCCAATAGCTTTTCTGACTCTGAATCAAGTCTAAACCCAGACTTCACACTTCCAGCTCACACTTTACACCACATACAGACTGTTAATTGCTCTTACTGCACAGATTTTTCAATTGTAACTTCATCTTTTGCACTGCATTAATTTGCACATTCAGATGCACATTATGCATTTTAATCCACGTCTCTATGCCATACGCACAGCTCACTTTTTAAACTTTTTATAATTTCTAATTTGGTTTATATCATTTATTGATGTGTTTTTTTGTATTTAATGTGATTTTATATAACTTTATAACTAATTATCTTAGATGCATAAGACTTCTGCACATTACTGTATATATACTAATATTTTTTATACTATTATTATGATTATTATACAGATATAGAAGCCTATTTGCCAATGTAGGATCAGTTCATTCCAATAACAATTAAAAGTCTCTCATCTAAAGAGCTGGTGAGTTTTTTATTGTGTCTTTACTGATAGTGTTTACAGTGTCACTGATTGCCATCCACAGAAGAGCAGGTTTGGACTGGTACTGACGTCTACCTGAATAAACCTGCTGCTTCATTGCCCAAAAATTGTCAGTAGGGTTTAAGTGAGGAACCAGGCCAATCCATAGAGATGAAGCATTATCTTACATGAACAGTTTCTTTTAATATCCAGAGAGCCCACCACAGTGCCAGAGCTCTGGGAAAGAAGCTAGATTTCTGTGTGTTGCCAGCTCAGATTCTACATCTGAACTTGTGTCCCCTGACGTAACATTTTGTCTCCAGTTTCTACAGGATGCCATTCATTTTTACTAAAGAGGCAAAGTGCTGTGATTAAAATAAGAGCATTTAACATCCCCCGTGTCCCTGGTGACTCTGTGGCTCTTCACTCCTGACCTTGGCTTTGACTGGTGACTGACTCATGGCTACGTTGTGGCTGCAAGAATGCAATCAGAGCACTGAGACAATTCAGAAATCCTTCTTCCCCTGTGTAGCCTACCCTCTTCACAGAGAAGCCCTGTTTACCACCTCTCCAATAGGCCCTTAATTCCTCTTTTGTGAAGGGAAATGGGAAATGGGAAAGATCCCCCTTGTGAGAGCAGCAGCGATGGATGAAAACTAATGGAATCCATTCAGAGACTGGTGTCTCCTGTGAAACACATGCAAACGCGCTCAGCCTTCAGCTCGTCTCTCTCTCTCAGAAACAAAAAGCAATTATGAGCCCAAGCCTCCAGATGATGGCTCTCCCTAAGCTTCTGTCCCACAGGCCACCAAGGCATGAAGAGTACTTCATTTCCCAGATCTCCCTGCTTTCTCAGATTACAAGTAATGAAGAGCTCATTTTGGCTGTGTGGAATTAACAGGTAAACTAAGTGTATTGTGTTTGCATGGAACAAATTCCCATGGATATTTTTTTTTTTTCCTCAAAGTTTTGAGCTCATTTTTTATGGAATTTTGACACAGCCTGAAAGGCAGCTGGAGATTTTGAGTTATGTAAAAATAAATTAATTATCGTTCATTCATTCATTGTCTGTAACTGCTTACCCAGTTCAGGGTTGCAGTGGGTTCAGAGCCTTGGAGGACACCCTGGAGGGCTCACACATTCACTCACACACTCACACCTAAGTCACCAATCCACCTGTGAACGTGTGTTTTTGGATCGTTGGAGGAAACCAGAGCACCTGGACTCCTCACAGACAGTCACAAAACTACAACCCCTGGAGCTGTGTGACACAGACACTGCCTGCAGCGTCACCATGCTGCCCCATGAAAAAAAAAAACAATACATACATATATATATATATATAGACAGCAACAATAGGCTAACTTATGAAAGCCTATTTTCTGTTATTAAGACATTTAAATGTCAAAAAAAAGAAAGAATTCAAGCACAATATTCAATAGAATTGGAAACATTAGTGTAAATGCTAAATGTATTCCCATATTACACACACAACATGATACATAGCTGAAGTTCAGGGTCCTGAACCTACCCAGAATCACTGGGTACAAGGCAAGAACACACACTAGACAGGGTGCCAGTCCATAACAGTGCATTGCACACTCACATTTATGGATGATTTAACATGGCCAGTCAACCTAAATCCTAAATTCTAATTATAAAAAGAAGTATTTTTCTTTGCAAAAGACTGTATGCATCTTTACTGTACGTATGTGTGTACGTGATGTTGTCCTTGAGTGTGTCATGCATCAGTGTGCTTCTGTAAGCCAGGGGACAGTGAAGGTCAGTGTTGATGAGTGTGAGAGTGTGTGAAAGTGTCTGTCACTACGAATGTGTACGCTTTACTCCATCACAACTCCCATGTGACTTTACAGAACAACTTCAGAGCATCCAACACCTGCTCATATCTCGCTACTTACTCTTTTTCTGTAGAGGAGAGGACAGAGTCAGGGTCAATACCAGGGCCTTAGACCAGGAGAGGTGTGTGTATGAGACAGAGAGAGAGAGAGAGAAAGAGAGAGAGAGAGAGAGAGACTACTTTGCTATAGGACATTGTTCATGACAATTCCATAAATATCTATCAAGGCTTAGTCCAACAAATGTAAATTGTCATAAAGTCTGCTTTAGTCAGATTCACCATAGAAAGTACTAGGATGAAACGATTGAACTTCAGAGTATGTACACCCCACTGCAGAGGGTGCTTAATACCCCTAGAAGCGCTTCACATTAGGCATGTTGACCTTAGCTACTTTTTTTCAGCACCAGAGCATCCCGTTCCTTAGCAACACTTTAGCTGGAGAATATACAAGCTTTGACTTCCAGTATCAGCAATGGGTTCAGGTTAAAGTTACATCTATCACCGTAAGAAGAGAGCTCTACAAAATTATGGATTTAAAGCGTATGCATTACATGTGCAATTCTATGTGAGTGTGTATATGCACAGATAAAAAGTTTAAATAGGACAGAAAGTGACATGTTTTACGAGTAATATCAATGTTATGACTAATTACAATGTGCGTAGCATTTACTCATAATATCTGAGACTTTTCTTGAACAACAAATATTGTTAGCGAATATGTGGAAACGTATGTAGGTATGGGTGTATGTATGTGAAGTAAGTGTGTGTGTGTGTGTGTTTGTGTGGGTGTACAGCTGCCACTCCTCCATGCTCCTCGGCTCTATTAAGAGGGGCAATTAAACAGAGAATATCTTTCTGTGAGCAGTTAATGAGGTTTGGTCCCAGGAGGAGACGACTGATTGGCTGAGAGTACAGACTGGGGGAAGTCAAGGGCACAGGGTGAAGCAGTGCATTGTGGGAGATGATGGCATTGTGCACCAGGAGACTAGCAGATTTCTACAAGCACAGCCTCAAGGCCTGTTTGTCTCTCAAGAAACAAGTGTCTTGTAATAGGAAACAGCAGTGTGTATTTACGACAAGCTGGTTGATGGAGCACGTCTTCCTGTTCTGTGGTGCATTTATGTAACCACTAGAAAAATAAATTTATTATACTTTAAAATTGCTCGGGCTTTGCTTGCACTTACTATAGTTATATGTACTGTTCCCCAGAATCTCATTTGCAAATCAAGCTTCTATATTTTAGCTACAGTCTCGCAAAATTAGACTTCATTCCCCATAAAAAAATGTAACTTGCTGCATCTGTGAAACAACAAATGTGAGTCAGTGTTACACACATATGGAGCAGGAATAGAGCAACCTCCTCATCACTTTTAATGTCTTCCAACATTCAGAGGACTGTCCACCATCCAGATGCTATTTAATAGTTGTCTCCAAGTGACAGAGGTAGAGAGCAAAAGAGGGAGGGCACTGGAGCCAGACCCACTGTTACAGACTGGTTCGAGTAGTGTGTTGGAGTCCATTCCGAGTTACATTCTTGGTTTCCCATTAACTGAGCTGAGGTTGTGAACAAACACTGAAGTTTTTTTTTTTTCCAATGCGAAACAGACTTCGGAGCTAGAGAATGGTCAGGAAATGTTGTCTGTATTTTACAAAACGAGAATTGGACTGAAATTGTATAAAGCACAATTAAAACTGCACTATAGAACATTCGGGATTTGTTTTTTGTTTTGTTTTTTCTGGTGGAAATGTGTAATTGCACACAAAATGCAGAATAAGGTTTTGTAATGTGGGTTGTGGTTTCACCCTTTCCTCAATTGGGTGAGTCTTATGATTGTGTATGAATCTTAATGCAGACTAGACTCTGAAGACTGTGGATGAATCTGAAAATTTTAGATTAACCTGATGATCGTGAGTGCATTGGAAGAGTTTCCCAGAGTGCAGTAAGTTAAGACTTCTGAGGATGAAAGGGAATGATCGACTATTTTCTTCAAATCTTTATCAGTATAATGTAGATTTTGTGCTTGAGAGTTTTTCAGCTCCTCTAACATTCAGCCAACTGACTTGGAATGTATTTTAAAGCTGTGTGTGTGTGTGTGTGTGATATTAATATGTAGGTCATGCCCACATATGCAATTTTAGTGTGTATTTTTTTCCTTCATGGCCCAATAATCCATTTCTATTCATCCTGAATAGGAATGCAGCTTCAGTAAATGAATAAATGATATGTAGTACACCAAATTTGTTCTTACATTGGTGGGATTTGTCTTTCATAGGAGGTTGGGATTAGGGTCACTATCTATCAAAATACATTTCTTCAAAACATGGAGACATCTGCTATTGTGTCCCTGATGGCAAACCGTAGGAAATGCACTAGTAATATGTGCAGGACATGAAGAATATGGAATTGGCAGTATAAGTCAAATTTAATATTATAGATATTTAGTGTATCCACTGAACTAGTGCATTAGGAATGACACAATTCTCTGCGGAGGCATAACATGGGTCATTTTCCAGTGTGATTTAACACTAAAACACAGCCCAATTAAAATCACAAAGCCACTTTGTTTAGGGCCCAGTTAAAATGTGAATGATTTTGCATAATATTATGCCTATGAAATATTAACAAATCCTGGGGGAATAAATCTGTTCTTTTAAACATATGCAAATTATTAGATTTTTGGTGTTTGGTTCCTGGTGAGACTCTGAGCTGTGTTTGTATAATTAAATGAATATGTGTGGACTTGGCAATACCAACCGAAAACATCATAGATGTCCATCATGAGCGCTTAGAAATTTTGCTTAGTGCAAATCATTGTGAATTAGTTTCTTCATCGTGCTCCAAATCTGTGTTCCAATCCTTTACATACAGCTTAGCAGCATTAGAGCTAATATATCATTCTTCAGTTTCATTTAAAGGAAAACATGTTCGAACATTGCTGTGTGGATTTGATGGCATTCGGCCATAAGGAAATTATTGAGATCTGGGGCTGATTTGGGAATTTTGGATCACTTACCATACTCCAACTCATACCAAAGGTACTGAAAAGAGCGCCATCATTCTAGAAAGCACAGTTCCACTGTTCTACTGTTCTACTCTATAACCCAGTGCTGGGGTTCTTTATAGCCCTCTCACACAGCTTAGGCTGATTTGCAGCTACTGGAGAGCATCCCATTTACATTTTTTGTATTTTTCTTATTGTGGAGGGTATTTTGTCCCCACAAATACTTAAATACACCACCACTTTCTTTGATTTAATATGACAGATGCACCTAACCCCCTTTCCATTTCTATTTTTTTCCCCACACAGGATGCATGCAGGGTTTTGGGGTCTCCTCCAATTTGATATCCCCGCATTTGAGTTTAATTGCCCCTGAAATTGGCCTGTTCTTTGGCTGAGGCTGCAGAGGATCTGGAATTTTGGCAGTCTGGCGGCTGGAGTTTGAATCAGTGCCGTCTTAACGCCTCCAAAACTGGACCACAGTGTGAAGAATGCTGCTTTATCTGTGGAATACAGTGACAAGGACATGTACAGTAGGACTGGTTTATACATGTGACTTCTGAAGTGGTCCATAAGCAGTTTAACTGCTCTGAATCCAACCAAATGTCTCAAAACTCTCTTGGAGATGCTTGCAGCAGAAAGACTCAAACATATTTCCACAGCAACTGCAAAGTTTTTCAGGGCCAGAAAATGAGCAATGAACAGAATGAGCAAATAAATCACCAAATTTTAAACATACTGAGCATTTATTAAAGAGCATGAACAGTAATTTGCAACGTAATATATGCACAACTTTTTCACCCAGAGCAATTAGCCAAACATTTCTACAGCCATAATTTTGTTAATTCTGTTAATTGTGAAAAAACTGTCAATCTAAGTATTTACCAACAATGACCACACCTAGTCTGAGCGGAAATTGATGACAATATGATTTTTCTTGAAACCCCTTATAATAATTTATAGTGTGTTTGCCTGAAGTGGGGCAAACTGCACAGAAATGTTGTATATGCGCTGTGTATTCACCCATGTAGATGAAAATATCTTCAAACTTAAGCTGACATTCTTCTCTTTAACCTCACAGTCAGTGTTTCATTTAATGCACGTGTGCTCCTAGTGATGAAGTACAGAGCCAAAAGAAACAAATACACTGAAAGTGTCTAATTCCTTATGGACTGCACTATATGTAATTTCCAGAACCAACTCACAAAATTTGTCTTCATTTTCTAATACTATGGCATTGCCCAACACACAAATTCAATGATTTGCTTGCTACTATCATCTCATTCCAACATAAAGGGCTAAACAAATTTGCCCAAGCTGAGAAACGACTACCACGGCTTTGCTGCTCAATTCCCACTTTTTCAATCCACTTGGAATTCCCAAATCTCATGCTTCCCTAATTACCATATCAGCCCCCACCTTTTCATCCCAGCTACTTCTCTTTCCTGCTTTCTGTCAGTAAAGCTGCCCCATTAGCCCCAGTGCAGGAGTGTTAAGAGTAATGGCCCTGCCAGTGTGAGAGCCAACACAGGGGAAATAACGCTTCCCTCGCTTGGCCTGGAAACCTCAGTGCAGGGTAATGAATCCTTATGAGAGCCAGGCAGGGGGATATTTTTCCCTCGTTTTGGGGGTGGGGGTGCATTGGGAGGAGTAGGGTATTGAGGGTGAACAAGCGAAGGCGAATGAAGGAAATTCACGAGCCAACATTGTTTTTGCAAGTCATTAAGTCCACGTTAATCATCTTAGAGCATTTTCATACGTTTGCAGGGGAAATGAAGAAGGATGAAGGGATGTTGTGAGGGAAAGAAGAGAGCAGAGAAGTCAGAGGGAGAGGAAGAAGGAAAGGTAGGTCGTGCTTGAAGCTGATTTGGGTTTAGCATCAGGATATTTGTTGTAACAACTCTTCTCTGACGATAAGCCCAAATTGTTCATAATGGAGGTCAGCTCTGAGAATTTTATGTATCCACAATGTCTTTGCTGAGGTCTGGAACATTACCAAGCAAAGCACTCCAACACCTACACGGAGAACTCTGTAAAACTCAGTGCCAACTTGTAAGATTGATGGCCTGCGGTTTAATGATTTGGAGACTTGCTGGACCTTTGGCTCAATTCTCGAATCTCAAAAAAATGTATAATATACAAAATAAAAACAATAAATAAATAAAAAAAGAAGCACTGCCTCAAAATTAGTGTGTGCTGATTGATTATTTACTCTTCATTCTTCTTAACTCTAGCCTGGCTATGTTTAAAAGATAATCCAGTAATAATCCAACCTCTAGTTTAGTCGGGATCGACTATGTCCATATATTTACACTTTAACGTAGGCTATTGCAAATGGGGCAATTCTTAACCTTATTTCTATTAGATTGAACAAATATAGTAAATCTGTAAATTATGTCATTTACTTTCTCTTAATCTGGGTGAGGTTGTGAGGTCATCAGCAGTGGGGCAGACATCCAGCTGAAATATCACGTGTCTTGCGGTCATCTCTTCTTTAATCAGCATATGTGAGGTTTTTTTTCGACAAGTACCAACTGAAAGCTCAACTCACTGGACACGTGAAGCTTGTTGCCTTTACATTACAATGTGCAGTGAATCTCATAATGGATAGTATAGAGACAACACTTCAAAATCGCAACTATTCTGTGCATGTGAAGGACTTATTTATGTTAGTGTAAAGAATCTGTGTATGCTAGCTATCTGAGGGAGAAGGCTAGTAGTATCAGCAGAGAATCAACAAACAGGACACTACCTCTGTCCTGTTGCTGTCTGGCAAATGATACAAAGCTATCCAAGCACTTACAAAGAGACTAAGAAGCAGTTTCTTCCCAAAAGCTGTGTCCTCCACTACACCTCATTGGCCAACAGGAACTCACATTATTCAGAGGGTCATGCCGCACTGTCAGCTTTATAACTTGTTTAATGTACATTATCACTTTTATTTAGTTCTTTATTGCACATTGTGGGTGGCACGGTGGCGCAGCAGGTAGGTGTCGCAGTCTCACAGCTCCAGGGACCTGGAGGTTGTGGGTTCGAGTCCCACTTCGGGTGACTGTCTGTGAGGCGTGTGGTGTGTTCTCTCTGTGTCTGTGTGGGTTTCCTCCGGGTGACTGTCTGTGAGGAGTGTGGTGTGTTCTCCCCGTGTTTGTGTGGGTTTCCTCCGGGTGACTGTCTGTGAGGAATGTGGTGTGTTCTCCCTGTGTCTGTGTGGGTTTCCTTCGGGTGACTGTCTGTGAGGAGTGTGGTGTGTTCTCCCTGTGTCTGTGTGGGTTTCCTCCAGGTGCTCCGGTGTCCTCCCACAGTCCAAAAACACACGTTGGTAGGTTGATTGGCGACTCAAAAAGTGTCCGTAGGTGTGAATGTGTGAGTGTGTGTGTGTTGCCCTGTGAAGGACTGGCGCCCCTTCCAGGGTGTATTCCCGCCTTGCGCCCAATGATTCCAGGTAGGCTCTGGACCCACCGTGACCCTGAACTGGATAAGGGTTACAGATAATGAATGAATGAATTGCACATTGTCACTTTATAGCTTGTATGATGCACATGTTTCACATGATATTTTTACACTGTGAAACTCTGTAATTTGGCTACTACCAGGCTAATTTTTATATTTAACTCACTTACTAGACATATTTATCGTTTGTAATTTTGTTAAATGTGAGCATAATGACATTAAAAGGCTTTATCTTCTCTTATCTTGCTTAAGGAGTCTCAGTGGTATACCGTGGTGTTCCTGCCCAAGCTTGGAATCAAACCTTAGTTTGCAGTGTGGAAGACAATGTTGTTACCAGCAATGTCTTATCAACTATTGTGTTTCAGCAGCAACCATATGGAACCCATTTTTGCATGTTATGGGCATGTACCACTGTCCTATAATAACAGTGCCATTTTCCTTATAATCACTATGTGGCGTTCTTTGCAGAGAGCCATATGATGAAGCTGAGATCATGAAGAATATGTACAAGGCCAATGAGTTCAGCCCTCTGCTTGTTCAGGTGTCATCTGTTTATTCAGGCACAACACGTCACACGCAAAACAATGTTACACATTGTTTTCAGTTGGGAGGTCAGTTTGTATGAAATCGCTCACAAAAAGCAGAATTCTTCTTCAGGCATCATTTTTTATGTTCTCACTAACTTCATGGTAACAATTTGTGCTCCAAATTTATAGTGCCAATAATGACACAAGTACATTTGTTATTAACATTTAATGCAGTCTTCCAACAAAACATTTTATATGCGAATTCATACTACATAAACCTAATGTATTAATGAATAAAGCCCCCCACGTACCTCATATTTGCTTTAAAAATATTTTCCATGTAGAGAACATTTCTAATTGCAGCCTGGCACAGGAGCTCCTATAAACCTCACTCCGTGAACCCTGCTTCCCCAACTGTGGGAGCTGACCATCTTTATTTTTCTGGCTCAATAAATCTTAGTTATTTATATAAAACCTCCGCTATTCAAATGACATCATTCACAGTTTGGCTGAGGGCTTTACAAACACACAGTTTACCAACACACAGCTTGTAAAATCTCTATCGAGTTTATCAATAGACCTGGATGCTCTGGAGCAGCCATACGTGACCTTAAGGTCATAATGCCCAATGCCAAGCATGGGATAGAGGTATAAACCTCCCCTGGACAGTTGAGCAGTGGAAAGTTTATGTAGAGAAATGGAGCTCCAATAAGTTTAGAATTTAATAAGAGTAAAAACAAGTTGGCCTTTCACAAACCCAAGGATGCTTGATTATTTAGATTATTTGTGATTCAGAAATTATTATTCTACATCATTGCCTGGTCTCACTAATATGCTTGTGGCTCAAATCCTCGTGCTCCTGTCATAGACTATAACCTTCAAAGTATATGTTGCTGCTTTAATCTGCAAGAAACATTGGACAGAAGAGTTGATCATATGGTGTATTTCCATCTAATGATTCCAATCAAGCTTTTGGTACTTTTTTTTGTATTTACTTTAAGAGTTTAATTGAGAGTGTAGGAAAACTTTACAATAGGCTGAATGCACTATGATTTTTTGCTATATTTGTATAGCCATTACACCCCCTTGTGGCCTAGCTAATTATAAACCTCTCTCTCTCTCTCTCTCTCTCTCTCTCTCACAGTGTCACCACAGCTGGATCACATTTACTTGTCTTACTTCCTCATTTTTTTTGTTTCAAGGAATAATTTTCTCCTCAAGTCAGCGATATTTTAGTTCTGTTGTATTTTGTTTCACTCACAGAGAGTGTGTGGGGGTGTGAGAAGACAGAAGATAGAAGAGTAATCATTCATTTTGGGTTGTTTTAACAAGCAGTGCTATTGTACAACAACAGTGTATATAGAACATTTCAGCATTTTATGACACTGCAGGTGTTTTACTGTTTGTGAAAACTGCTACAGCTGAAATTACTTTAGACTTGGATTACAGCATTTTTCAAATGGACAGCTTTGTGTTTCTTGTTTATGCACGTCATAGCCAAATGTATATGGACAACTGTTCCTTCAACATTTCTTCTCAACAGGTTATATGTCACATATCTGGGAAGGTTTTACCTCAGAGAATCTGATGGTATTTAATCGCATGCATATATTGAGGTCAGTTACTGATTTTAGTTGATTCATTTTGGATCACAAACATCAATTCACCTCCCATCACACAGGTTGGAGCTTCATCACTAGTGGCGTATAAAATAGTGAGGAGGGGCGGTGTTTCAAACAGGCCTCACATTATGTATGGCAAAAGCACATAATGCAGCTTCTACAAAACCTAAATATTGGTGATTTTCCACTGCATGGTACTTATTCTACTCAAGCTCTTCTTGTTTTTTTTTTGCTTTTCCAATAGGCAAATTTGGTACCTGGTACATGGAACAGGGTATTTTTTTAATACCCGCTTGCTTGTGACTCCAAGCAAGCTGAATATGTACTAAACTGTCATATGTAAACATTGCAAGAGCACTGATTGGTCAGAGATACTTGTCAATCACTAAAAACAGTAGCATTTGTTTTTATCCAACTCACAGTAAAATTACACTGAATTCATGCACTGAACCAAGTTCAGTCCCAAAACGCAAAAACAACATGCAAGTATATGATAAGTATACAACATTTACCACTGCCGTTGTAGTGGTTTCCAAAACCTGTGTTACCCTTTAGAGACAGTGCGATGCCATAGGCTACATGTCACGTAGGAGCTGTGCTAGTGGAAAACCAACCAGGTACCAAGGACCAAAAAGCAAGAGTCGAGTAGAGAAGGTGTCATGCAGTGGAAAGTGCCATATGAGAGTCTGTCAGAGCAATATGGGCAGTTTTTAACAATACTAAAATCACCCAAAAAGAGGTAGTACAGTACAGAACTAAACTTGATGCTGAATGGACAATGATATATAGAGGCTAGTTAAATCTTCTAGAGGAGGCACAACTAAGGTAATACTGTGGTAGAATGTGATTGAAAAACGTCTTCCCTTTTGGAGGTGCCTTAATAAAAACTGCCCATGTTCATCACGCAAGAAAACACACCCTTCTAGCCCTGTCATTAGGCACGGTGAGCTAAAGCTCATGTACAGCTGCTTCGGAGCATCTAACTGTTATTTAGCGCAACTCTATATAGATTATGTGTGTTCAGATGAAAGGTGTCTGCAAACATTTGGACATATACTGTGTGTTTAGTGTTGGTCTGGGGAACATATTAAGCATGTACAGCGCACTCTCGGAGTCTATGTCCTTGAAAAATCACACACTGGCATATTTTCTCATCTTCTCCTTTCCCTCAATTTATCACATTAACAAGTAACGACTCCAGATGTTTTCTCCTCTTTTTTATTCCACTAAATTGCTAATTGAATCTAGCCATAAAAGAGCAGATGCTTTCAGGCCTCCAACACACAGTTTCAAGGCAGCAATATGACAGGAAGATGCTGCAAACTACCTTAGATTTAACCCTGTGTTTGCTAAGTTGGTCTGGTATCTTACTGTGATGGGGTTTATTTGTCATTTATTAGGACTACTCAATCACTCAACTTGTTTATACGTGTTCATTAAAAAATGACAGGTGCATTGTTCAGATTTATACTGAAAATAAACACAGATCTATGGTACCCTTAACGTATTTATCTTTGATTTTCTTTCAGATATCTATAGACAAGTGCTGAATATTCCCATCAGTCTGGTGTTTAACCCAAACTAATCTCATATTTGATAGAGAATGTAAAAAGGACACAAAAAAAGAATGAATCTTAATGTATTTTAAATTAAACAAATCATACACATCTGAGTCGTCATGTGTGCACCTGATGCAGACATACAATAAACATTTTTCAGGCAGAGTTTAGACACGTGTATCACAGCCTCACCCTAAGAGACCAGAGCATTCTGGATTGAATTAAAGGGGATTAGAGGACAATGAGTGCTTGTCAGTTTCCATAACTGTTAAAAAAATAAAGAGGAAAAAAGGCGCCATTTAAACTGAATTTCCCATGACAAATGTGGTCAGAGCAGGGAATGTTCTTCTTTTTCTCTTCTTTCACAACAAAAAATGCATGCTTTTTTTTTTGGCCTCTGTGCATTTGTTTCCAATTTGCAGAAACACAGCATGACTAGGGATTTTTTTTCCTTTTGTTTTACAATGCCATTACAGAACAATGTTCTTTGTTTGTGGCATTTGTTGTAATGTTACAGTGCTGATGCCTAGTGCTGCCCACTGCTTACTTCTCAGCTTCACCATCATTGCGCTGGCGGTGGAATAGGGGGCTCTTTCCGTGCTGTTTTATTTAAGGATGTTATTGCTGGCCTCCACACAGCCCACAGCCAGCCCCCGGGTCTTTTTCCCAAGCGAGAGAACCACCCACATGTCATCCATCATATGACCCCTGTCTGCATGACAGGTCACTTCTGCTTTTCCACCAGGATGCTCTCCCTCTCTCTCTCTCTCTCTCTCTCTCTCTCTCTCTCTCTCTCTCTCTCTCTCTCTCTCTCTCTCTCTTCTCTCTCCTTGTGATCTGGAGTAAAAAGTAGACAAATTTGTACTTTCCTGATTATTTTCATTTTTTAATATATCTATGCTAATGAGTTAAGCTACTTTTACTCAGTTACATATTTTTTCTTTCATATTTAGTCATTAATACTTTGTTTTGTGCTCAAAATTATTCTTATATATTTATATATTCTTAAATACTACATAAAGTATTGGTCATCCCTTAAGCCAAGAAACAGTGCTTTTACTTGAGTCTGGATTTACGCTACTCTGCCCGGATATAAGCCTATGGGGATCCATTACTTGTATAAGCATCTCTCCTCAGATACTACACATTCTTTGTGGCTTATACTATGCCACATAACTACATCTATCCCAAACACTCATTTACATTAATTATGCATCACACACACTGTTAAAAAATTTAGAACACTGAATTAGAAGATTATCAACCGTGCAACTCCACCCCTTCAAATAAAGCCCCTGATGTTCACAAGAAATAGCTGTAAATACATGTGAATGTCAAAAGCTTGAGTACCAAAAAATAAAAAATAAAATACTTCTGAATTGCAGTAGCACAATCATTTCTGATGTGATGTGACACTGCCCCCTGCTGAACTACTGTATTTCAACCACATCTCCATATGTTCAGTCTTTCAAGAATTTTATACACAACTCTGTTTTTGTACTTTAACTATTTATAATAACAAAATAACAAAAAAAGAATCCTACGTTCACTATTTTACGCATCGACTAAGAGCTTTTATGAATCCAAAGCTTTTTTTTTCACTCTCTTTAATCTGAATGTTGATTCAGGCACATTCCTTCAAGATCAAATAACAAAGTGAGGAAAGCTGCTTTGTAGTGGCGGACATTTTACACAGTGAGGCCTTGGAAGTAGCTGAAAGATCTCCAATGCACATCCTACAGGAATTTGCACACATTTATAAGCAATTTATGTTTCGAAGCTTTATTGTTTTCCCTGTTGTCAGCTTATCTCCTCATATCTTCTCATATATGAAGTAGAAACATGGCATGTCTGTCCAAATAAATCTGTCATCAGTCACACCTGCACTACATTGTGTAATATGGTACATAGTATTTAAGGTGTATTGCAAGTTTCTAAAGAAACTGTCCTTTTGTAATCAGGAGCGCATATAGCCTTTAAATTCCTTATTACAAATGTGGTTATAACAAATACTACCAGTGTACATGTATATTCGTGTCTGCGTGGGTTTCCTCCGGGTGACTGTCTGTGAGGAGTGTGGTGTGTTCTCCCTGTGTCTGCGTGGGTTTCCTCCGGGTGACTGTCTGTGAGGAGTGTGGTGTGTTCTCTCTGTGTCTGTTTGGGTTTCCTCCGGGTGACTGTCTATGAGGAGTGTGGTGTGTTCTCTCTGTGTCTGCGTGGGTTTCCTCCGGGTGCTCCAGTTTCCTCCCACAGTCCAAAAAACACACGTTGGTAGGTGGATTGGCGACTCAAAAGTGTCCATAGGTGTGAGTGTGTGAGTGAATGTGTGTGTGTGTGTGTCTGTGTCGCCCTGTGAAGGACTGGCGCCCCCTCCAGGGTGTATTCCCGCCTTGCGCCCAATGATTCCAGGTAGGCTCTGGACCCACCGTGACCCTGAACTGGATGAGAGTTACAGATAAAGAATGAATGAATGTTGTATATTCCCCAGTCCTTGTAATAAGTAAGTTCAACTTAATTCTAAAAATATGAGCAAGATTAAATTAATGTAAATAAATTTAGTCTGAGAAAGACAAAAGACTATCTTTCATGGACAAAAATGTTGGCGCACCACAGCACTTCTTTCAGAAAATACATCACTTCTTCCATAAAACTGTTGCAGTTACATATGCTTCAGCATAATTACATATTTTTATAATTTATTTTGTTTACATTGGAACAACACAACAAACCTGAAGATAAAAAGTCTTGATCTCATTCCACACTGAATGCCAGCAATTGACTGGACAAAATAATTGGGACATTCATATTTATGGAATAATTGCCAGCACAGAGTTTGGAAACAATAACTGAAATTTCTGAATCTGGGCCCTACATTGCTCTCCATAAATTCTTTGGTAGTCTTCAGATTTCATAATACCATACACCCAGGGCCAGACCCAGGAACGCAACCTCAAAACATCAGTGATTCTCCATCGTGTTTGACCATAAGGCCCATGCTATTTTCTTTGATGACCTCATTATAATGAAGTGTTTTATCAGTAATCTCTAGTTTTGTCCCATCTGTCCACACGATGTTTTCCTACCAGGTCTGTGGGCTCCTTGGGCAGTTCTGGCATTCTGGCTTTTTAGGTCTCTTTGTCAGCAGGGGTTCCCATATCATACAGATGGCAATGGATAGTTTTGTTGTACACTGTGTCTGCAAATCTGCTTAAATTTGGAAGTGGATTGATATTTTTTTCCATCATTCAAACTAATATTCACCACAACCTTTCATCTATTTTTCTTGTGCATCTATGTCCAGGGAGGTTGGCTGCAGTGCCATAGGCTGGCACTTCATAATAATGTTGAGCGCAATGCACACAGGATCATTAAGATCTCTGGAGATGCACTTGAATCCTTGGTAGTGTCAATGCTTTTCCACAAGTTCGGCTCTCACAGCCTTGGGCATTTCTGTGCTCTTCTGCCGTTCCTGCCTGCCTGGTGTGGTATAAACATAATCAAAGTCTGAGCTGACTGGTTTTTATTTTGCCTGCATCTGTTACTTGCTGCACGTAAGTCTGAATACAAATTAAAGGAGCATCACATAATTAAATTCCAATTATATTTTACAGTTTTGAAATAGTGCCAATAATTGTGTTCAGTTCTTTTCTGGACTTCTGTGTGGAATGATCTTGTTTTTTTTTCCTCAGCATTTTTGTGTTTTTCCAATTCAAACAATCTGAATTATTCAAATTAATCTGATTAACAATGCATTTGTAATTGTACAGTTTTCTTGGAGAAGTGGAGTCTTTCAGAAAATGCATGCAGGAGTAGCAATATTTTTGGCCATGGCCATTTATGTGTGTAAACATTCTATTCAGCCGTAACATTAAAATGATCCCCTTGTTTCTACACTTGATCAAATAGGTCCATTTTGTAGTTCTGCATTTACTGTCATCAGTCTGTTTGTTGCTTTGCATACTTTGTCACTTTATTTGCAATTCAGAGTATGAGCCATCTCCTAAATATTACCCTCTCTATGGTGGCTCTGACCTGTTGTGATCAGGGTTGAAATGGGATTTTAAAAAAGGATGCAGAGCAACATAGGGACTACAGTTACAATGTGCACCTATATGGAAGTGGAACAGACAAAATGGGTAATGAGTTTAGAAACAACAAGATGGCCTTAATTTTATGGCTGATCAATGTATGTTTATTGGATACCACATGTACTCATACACACATACATATCTACCTTTGCTGGAAAAACAGAAATTAGTGTTTTTCCAAAACTTGATACGTTTGAAGAACACAGAGAGAATAAGGAATCTGAGAATATACCTCAGTTTAGATCCTCCAGAATTCTTCTTTTTATCTTTTAGACTCTCCTTCATATTTTCAGTGAGTTTAAGTCAAAGAACTGGGAAGATTATGTCAAGTGCTCCACTCTGTAGTCACTGAACAATGTATGTGTGAATCTGGATGTATATTTTGGATCAACATTCTACTGTAAGGTCCAACCTCATGAATCATGTTTCTGTTTGGTTTGAGTGATTGAGGTTTAGTCATTGCACCACTGGTGGTAATAACAGTATTGTTATACGCATATCTAAACATACTGCATTTTATACTAAAAATAGACTGCTGCAACAAACCGATTAGAAATGCCATGGTCAAATGCCCTGTGCTCACCAAGAATGCAACTGGACAGAAAAAAACTGTCCCATGCTTGAATGGTTTGGGTAGTATTTTTTGGACCTGCACACATTGGAAAGACATATTTTACTCCCCCATGGCCTCACAATTATAAGAGCTTTATTGAGAATTCGCAGCAGTTGATGGAGATGGCACCGTCAATCAATGACACACCCCAGTGTCTACAATGAAAATTGTTTCTGAAAGATTCTGTCACTTGGATGCATTTTTTCTGTCTCAGGCTCTATCTCTGAAGTCACTCTGTCCCTGGTTTTCTTCATTGGATGTGCTACAGTAATTGAGGCAGTTCCCTTGGGTGTAGAGCATTTGGGAACGTTAAGTGCTGTCTCTTGTCACATGGTATTTTTTGTAAAATGGGGCTTTTTTTTTGTTAGTTGTGCATGCTTTTTTCTTCATTGTTCTTTTTTCGACCTTTATTTATTTATTTATCTTGTTAATGTGTGCAAGAAGCCCCTAATGGTTGTTTTCCATAAGAGCTTCTCCTCTGTCCCAGGGGCATACGGGCCTGGAAGGGCCTCCATTTTCACTTGTCTTTCCACCAGAACACACAGAGCTGTGGTGGTTCAGCTCCTGAGAAATGGACTGTCTATTGAAGTTGACACAAAGAAACCACAGCTATTCTTTGTCCCACTGCTGATGTCTTCAAATTGTCCTAAAGCAAGTGATTGATAAACCATTGCACAGACACATGGTGCCTAAAGCTTGGGCCAATGTGTATGTGGAGAGACTATATTGATGATATAAGGTAGATTGCAGCCAGTGTTCAAATGGAAAAAAGCACATGAAATAAACACTACCTACACTATATGTCTGCAGGTTTGTAGACACCACTAATGACAGTTTTTGTTCCTAAAGGTGTATCAATTGCTGGCATAAAACTGCTCACAGGTTGGAACTGTTTTATAGAATTTTAAAGCAGCCCCACTGGTCACAATGCCCAATGCCAAGGGTGGGTACACATCAGCTTAAATTCAGTCTCAAATGTGATCTATCTCCATCAAATAAGTACCTTACATAATTAGCAAACCAATCTTAACAACAACGTTACAATATCAGTTGTAATTTCCTGAAGAGTAAGAGGCTGTTACCTCCAAGGTTATTACACGTTTTTAAAAGTGAAAGTAGTACAAATTCAGACTACTGCCGTGACGTCAAACAAGCAGACAACAATAAACTTGCTCTGCCACCTTACGCAATGTACGTAAGTGACGTTTACTGGCTGATATCCGTAGTAACCTGTCTGCCCGGCCCTCAGCGAGAAAGGGAGATTCCACCGTAAACTGGAGGACTTTTTCACAGAGTTAGCTGCTTCGTGGAGTTTTTTTTTTTTACTGGTTTTACTTTGGTGACAGTTCGGCTCGACTCGGTTCGACTCGGTTTAGTTCGGCTCGTCTCGTCTTAACTGCTGGAGTTAAAGTGCTCTGGAGGACGGAAAGCCTCGGCACTAGCGACAAAGATGTTGAACATGTGGAAAGTTCGAGAGTTGGTTGATAAAGCGTAAGTAAAAAAGCTGTGTTTTTGTCATAGTTTCGGTGATTTTTTTTTCACTTGTTCTAAACCTGTTCCTGTTCGAAGAGAGAGACACGTCCTCACTTTCTCCGACGTCATCGCCTCACTCTTTTCACGTTAGCTGAAGCTAGCTAATCTCTACAAGTTTACTGGCTAATCTAGCCACTCAGTCCACAGACTCGATAGAAATTTGTCAGTTTACCACGGGTTTAAAAAGTGACTTGGGTTATTTTATGGCTTCGTGTACCATTTATTTGCGTGTTTTACAAAATCAGTCACTGTTTATTAAATAAAAAGTGGTTCACGCAACATTGTTCACTTGACATTAGCTAAACAGCTAGCAGATAGTTTGCTAGCAAGTAACCTGTCGTTGCTGTCTGGATTCATTGATATATAACTTCTGAAAAGTTACCTCAAGAGCTTTGAGGATACTTTTGAGCTAACTTTATAGACCGAAACTAGTGTCCATACAGCGAAACGTCAAGTTTGGTAGATGTATAATGCTTTTAAAAGGGATTTTATGACGAAATGGCAATTTTTTATATGGATGTGCCCTGAACTGTTATAAAGTTAGTGAAACCACCTGCAATTTCGACTTGAGGCTCACACTTTCATCTTATTCATACATTTGTCGATCAGATTTTCCATTCCACCTCATATGTCAATGTTAAGCCGTTGGCATTCAGTTCTGGCGCCTGCCACCTTTAAACGTGTCGATTGCTACCATCACACACTGCTAATGTTTCTCAAACGGGGGGTAATTCATTACTTGTGTCTCATCGTGAATGTTAAGAAGTCAGATCTAAGTTAAATGTTGTGTAGGCCGTATTTACGAAGTCATTATTAAGTTTTTAAACAAAAACCACCTGTTCAACGTCATGGGGAGTTATACCCATTAAGCTACTAATGTTATCTATTCATTATATTAGTTTTATTCATAAAACTAATTTCAGAGTGGTGTTTTTGTCACTTAATCACTAATGTCACAAGTTGTGCCTCTAATTTGGTGACACCTAAAGTGTCCTTTCAGAGCATAACAAAACTTGAAGAGGCCTGTGGACATGGCCATTTATTTATTCAGTCTACACTCTCACCTACAACTACAGTAAAGCAAATCTTATTTTGATCTAAATTAAGTGGAAAAAAGGAAGAATAACAAAAGAAAAACACTTTTTACTTTTAATTCTAGGTAAATTTAGACTCTGGATTGAAACTCTAGGCCTGTTTCTGAGAAGCTGTTTTTTTTTCTCTGGAATTTCCAGTCCTTGTTAAAGTACTTGATTTCACTTGGACATTGTTTTATTCACCAGTTGTTCATCAGATTAATTACATAAATATTTGCCTGAAAACACTAAAACATTTGTGACTGTAGTTGTCCATTGAAGGTAAAATTCTAGAAAAGCTTGTAAAATGCTTATGAAAAGTATGTTACATTTTTGACAGATGCTTAATTAAAATGTATACCCTTAAATTGATATAAAAAATCTTTAATTGGGAAGTTTATGCCAGAGACCACAGATTTGTAATTTATAGCTGTTGTAACACTTGTTTTATTTGCTTATCAAAATCATAGGAATCTATTTACCACTAATTACTAGTTTTACACGCCCTGTAGACATGGATTTTAATTCACATTTACAGACCATTGCAACATCTGATACAAATGCCTAAATTATGCAGGTCACAAACATGAGGATATTGCAAAATGCTGAGGCCAGCTAAGCAGGTTACACGGAAGTCACCTGTGGCTTTACTGGGTTAGAGTAATACTTCTTGGTAATGACAATAACATGTAGTGAAACCTAATATATGTATGTATTTATGTGTGTGTATAATATAATCCCTGATGATCACTTGCTTTGTTCACCTTCTACGCACAGCTTATGTTTGACTGTGTCAGCAGTGTCAGTTTAAAAAGGTGAAGGAATTTAATTTTGTTTTCCATCCTCTCCTGACCTATTCCCTGGTGTTTGACCTTTTATAACTCAGTAGTCTCTGCTTGCCAAGAAAGACTTTGTGTGTCTGGTCGTCTTGTTGGAAAAATGCCTTGTGCTAAATATATTAAAAGTAAATGAAAATGACTGATACAGAAAGGCTTTTAAATGTTATACAATGCTTGTTGGAACAAAGGTTTGTATCTTGTTTTTCATTTTTGTCATAATTTAAATAAATAAAACAAGTGATGTCCTTTTCGATTGTGTCAACAGTTCATGACAAAAGGATCAAAGTAGATAGTTCAAAATGACCTTTGTATGTTAATTCAATACAATTATTGAAAGTTAAAGTTTTTAACTTCTCCTGTAAAGTTACTTTTAAGTGATACAAGTTTTTTTTCCAAAAGCAGTGGATAAGAGTATACATGTGTATATGTTTTGTAAAAGTATATAGCAGTTAGCTTATCTGATGAGTCATGACTTTTGAAGACCTTCAAAGTTTTGAGAGAAAACCTGTAGCAGAGCGCAGGAAGTGCAGAAAGTACAACATATATCTGTAACTCATCTATTGTTTGCTTGAGAAATCAAGCAAAAATTTACAAAATATTTGGTGGGTGCATTTGGAAAGATATAATAGTGACAAGGTATATTTGTAAATAAATGAAATATATTTTTTTTACCATTTTTTTACCTTTTAAAATACATAGTTTCTTAGTAAAGTTTCTGTTTGTGTTTGTCGATGTGATTATTCATTTGCGGATTCTGTTATTTATTTGTGGTTGATTTGAAAAGAGAGTTTTTTTTTTTTTTTTACTGTATGGTGTAGCAGATATCACAGGATTTGTAGTAATGAGCAGTTTGATATTACAGAAAAAATTCTGAAGGGGAATTATTTGGTTATTTATGTAACATAATCTATGGTACAATCTGGAGAATTCTGTGTGCAAGGGACAAGTCTGAAAGCCTATATTGCTGGATTGCTGTGATATTGTAGCCTTCATGTGGTGTTAAAAAGATTTACTAGTGGAAATCACCGTTGGAGGATGGGGATAACTTCCAAAAACTTTTGCCTGTTAACAGTTTGTCGTTGCATACAGAATTGCCGGTAACAACTCTTCAATTCACAGAAATAATGTATATACAACATTACAGAAACAAACCCCCCCTTTTTTTTTGAGCCTGGGCTATGCCTGGACAATAATCCAGTGTGTATGTATATATATACACACACACAGGGTGGGCCATTTATATGGATACACCTTAATAAAATGGGAATGGTGTGTGGTTTTAACGTAACTTTATTCTTTTATGAGTTATTTTCAAGTTTCTGACCACTTATAAAATGTGTTCAAAGTGCTGCCCATTGTGTTGGATTGTCAATGCAACCCTCTTCTCCCACTCTTCACACACTGATAGCAACACCGCAGGAGAAATGCTAGCACAGGCTTCCAGTATCTGTAGTTTCAGGTGCTGCACGTCTTGATGGTATGGTATATGGGGTACAAAGATAGTGGGGCCATAGATCGGGAGACCCGTGGGCCAAGGTCTCCCAATCTGGACCCCTTAGACTTTTATCTTTGGGGTTATCTGAAGGCCATTGTCTATGCTGTGAAGATACGAGATGTGCAGCACCTGAAACTACGGATACTGGAAGACTGTGCTAGCATTTCTCCTGCGGTGTTGCTATCAGTGTGTGAAGATTGGGAGAGGAGGGTTGCATTGACAATCAACACAATGGGCAGCACTTTGGATCCAAAATGGTCGCCATGGTCGCCACCCATCTTGAAAAGTTTCCCCCTCCCATATACTAATGTGCCACAAACAGGAAGTTAATGTCACCAACCATTCCCATTTTTTAAGGTGTATCCATGTGTGTGTGTGTGTGTGTTGTTTCAATAACCATGATATAATTTCTAAACTAATTTTAAATATTTTAATATACATTATACATGTAATGTTTTAGATACGTAATCTGTCACTGACTGATGCTCATCACAGGGTACCAGCATCAATTAAATATTTAATTAAAATTTTTTTTTTCAAATAACTTTCAAATTAATATTGATAAAGCCAAGAGTGTTATGTTGGACAGTGCTGTCATGATTCTTGTTTTTTCTTGGGAGTTATTCTGTGGCTTTTATTTTGTTCATATCAATAATCAAATATCAATAATGATATCATTTTTGACCATATCATATAACCAAAGCCTGACTTTTTTAAGATGTGTTGCGTTGAAGTTTTAAAATGTCCTGTTGTCCAAAGAATCAAAATGTGAAATTATATTATTTTTGTAAATCATGGGCACAGTGGCGCAACCGGTAGGATTTCATGAAACGCCTCTTTGATCCTTCCTTCACACTGAGAATGTCGGTTCAGAATATTTGTGCGCCCCACCCAGTTATTGAGCAGTTCTCCCCCCCCCCTTTGCTCAACAAGTCTAAATTGGGTGTGTTTTTTTTCCTGTAGTAATAAACAGGTTTTACATCTCAAACTTAACAAGCCTTTTATAATCTGCTTTCTGTGTTATTTGATTTAAGGCTTGACTGTACTGATAATGTTATTACTTTGAATATCACCCTGCCATAAGCTGAAGTAAGGCCTGTCTCAATTATTCTGGCATTTTCAGCCTTACAGCAGTCATTTTCTGCTATTAGATTTTCATATCATATGTTTAAATCTTAAAATGATGTGAACTACTTTTTTAATTGTTGTGTTGAGGCAAGAGAAATAAAAACTAATATAATTGCAGAGTAACATCATTAACATTTGAAAACAATAAAGGAATATTGTAAGGACTGAGGGATGCTTGTTTACCTGATGTTTGCTAATAACCCCTTAAGCAGGGCTGGGCTGGACGGCACAGGCAGCATAGGGTATATACCATGGTTTTTCTTTCTTTCATAGTTGTGCTTCTTAAAGTCTTAATTTCAGTGTAATTCCTTTTTTGAGGTGGCAAAGCAGATAATGTTGCAGCTGTGTAAGTCATTGTGCTCTTATCTGTATTACTAGGACATATTTCATGAAGACCAGAGCATTTTTATGAACACATATTCAAAACTACAAAAAGAAATTCAAGAAAATCTTGAGGAAAAACACATTTTTGACGAAAACAATTAATTCAAGATGCACAAATAATGTCAGAATAAATTGTAATTTCAAGTACAGCAGGACAGGAGGTTTCTTAATCCCAGCTGTGTCAGGCAGTGAAACTCTCAATGGCATATAAGTTAACAATAAGTGACTTCTTTAGTTACAGTGTATCACAAATTGTCTTCTTTTACAGGAATTGTATATTGCACCCTTATATCATCAGAATGTAATCAAATTGAAAATTAGATTCAAGTATAGCAGGACAGGATTCTCTCTCTCTCTCTCTCTCTCTCTCTCTCTCTCACTCATATCCCCCCCCCCCTTCAACCAGCATGATGCAACTTTCTAACAAAATCACAAAATAATGCTCTTTTGTTGCAGTATTGTTGGAATAGGCCTGAATAGTGCCTGCAAAAACATTCTGCTTGCAGCAATACAGTGTAATACTTTACCTGGACCTGTTGCCTTTACTCAAAATACAACAATACAAACGTGATTTATAGCCTTAAAGCCATTTTCTAATGGTTAGAGCTTATAGACTGTAAGGTCTTCTGTTTAATCCCCACAACCATAGAAAAAAGTGGAGGCTGAAGTAAAGGAACAGTGCTGTCTTTCCCCTCAACATCCATGTCTGAGATGCCCTTGAGCACAAAGGCATCATGACTCCAAACTTCTCCCAGGGCACAGGGATGGCTACCTGCTGCTCTGGGGATGTGTAGGTGTGTCGCTACCCCTAATATATGTGTGTATGTGCAGGCGTGTCTTCACTGCAATGGATTTGTTAAATGTGGAAGATATGTTGGTACAATGACAAATAAGGCAAAGTTATGTTTACTGTAAACGTTCTGATCAGTGTTAGTGTTGGATCACCATTGCTTTGGAGAATATCAAAAGTGGCGTTTGATTTTAAGAGACAGCATTTTTTTTTTCTTCACTGCTGCTCTAAAGTTCACTTGATGTTTGTGTAGTACACTTTAATTTACTTGACTCATATGCCAGAACTTATACTTACAAATAGTGCACACCATTTTGTATAGTTGTACAAAGCCACTGGACATTTGACCATGGTTTACTGCTCGCAAGAGCTTGTTTGCACTCAGAAGTCTATTCATAAATATATGAAAGGCTTCAGTAATGTGTGTTACTGCAATGAAGGATGATAAGGTGGCACTGTTACAAAGCCACTTGTTTTTGATTTTATTATATGGCTTGAAGTTTATGGACGTTTAATTAGACAACAGTTCTTTTGAAATGAACGATATCGATAGGGAGCTTTGTTTCACTTTAGCTACAATAGCATCATTATCTATTCTTTGAAGGTTTAACATTCAGTGAGGATCTGATGGCAGTCATGTATACATTGCTGAAGTCAGGTACTGCTGTTGGATGATTTGTTTTGGATCAAAAACATTGAGAAAAATATCAGGCTTTATACATCATTAACAAACACTTGTTATTGGACATGGTGCAGAGTGTCCCATTTCATGTTGTTCTTATATGGAGACTGCCATATAAGAGCTGTATGTGCATAAACGTGAGCTTATGTCCACAGTGGGTGCACCTTTTACGAAGCTGAATTCACTCATACTAGGGGGTGTCAACATACTCACCTAATGTTGTTTTATCCTCTTTTACAGAACCAATGTTGTCATGAACTACTCAGAAATGGAATCTAAGGTTAGAGAAGCCACAAATGATGATCCATGGGGACCCTCAGGACAATTAATGGGAGAGATTGCTAAGTAAGTTGGTGGGATATTTGTGATGTCAAATTTCCTAAATCAGACATTTTCTCAGCTTCTCACCAGATAAATGTATAACCAGCATCATGCTTGACCAAATCAAAAATGGTGATTTTGTTCCTGTTTTGCGGGTAGTTCTTTAGTCTTCAGTTCCCCAGCCAACTGAGAAATCTTTTGTTTTATATTGTACAGAAAGCGTTTTCTACAATATTTCTTTTGTTTGTTTTACTGCATAGAGCTACTTTCATGTATGAGCAGTTTCCAGAAGTAATGAACATGCTGTGGTTCAGAATGCTGAAGGACAATAAAAAAAACTGGAGGAGAGTTTACAAGGTAAATATTGTGATTTTTTTTTCAGCAAAGTAATTGATATTTGGAATTGCTGTAGTAACTAAATAAATTACATATGTACACTTCCCCTTTTCCCCTATTTTGGATGTATGTCTTTTTTAATGTAGTTTGCCTTTCTACAGTAATGTTGCAATTTCCTGTTAGTCTAAATAATATCAATATCTGCCTGCAGATCTCTGTTTAAGAAATACTGACTTCCTGAAAACTATTGTACTACCACAGGGGGAAAATGTATATCAAAAAATATTTTGTTTTGTTTAATAGCTCAATGTTCTGGCTTCATGAAGCATACCTTGAAAATTGAATTAAATTAAAATGAATAGCATTATGAATAGCAAATTATGAAAGTGCATAATATGGAGTGGTTCTCAAACTTTTTACACCACGTACCACCCATTAGCAACCCAAAACCTCTGAGTCATACCACAGACACGTGTGCTCTGGCTCCTTCCTGTGTTCCGGGAGCATAAGGCAAAACCTTGCTTGAATTTTTGCATGTATGTGTTGGGTGTATTTTGTTTTTTTCTCTCCATGCTTTACACAAAATTAACTGAAATAATGAATATTAAAGAGGGAATTCAAATAACTAGGCCTACACTGAATGATTTAAATCACAATTATACATTTATAATAACATAAAATATACAGGAAATAAGTGTTAATGAAGAAATAAAAACAAGAAGAAATCTGTAATATCAGTTATGTGCTTTAATTGCCTATATATGTGATAACAGTGCAGTGCTTGGAGCAAGTGCATGATTCTTTTTTTCTCGTTTCCACTTTGTCTTTTTTGTAATAAAGTCTGAAAACTGAAACTGGGCTTTCTTTACGTGGATTTCTCAAATAAAAATGGGGGATCGCATTCCCTTCCTCGTCCCTTACAGACGTAGTCAACTACGGAACTACTGTGTATGTGTATAGCATGTTGTATTTTTTATTTCTTTAACACACACAACAATTTTATTGGGGCATAATTATGAAAACTGTGAAACATTATTAAAAATTTTTAGATTTTCAGTTTAGAAATTCCTTAAATAAGCAGTCATTTTTCGAGGTCATTTGCCATACCACTTTTTGCTGTCTTGTGTACCACAGTTTAAGAACCACTGGTCTACTGAGAAAATAAACAAGATTATAAAGCTCCTCAGAAATCCTACATACATGTGTTACTGGATGTTGATTGTCCCCAGTCAGGCCAGCCCAAAAATTGGTGCAAGTCTAAATCAAATTAATACATTGAAGTTTTAAATATAGAAAATATGTAGGTTTAAAATGTCAAATAAAAAAACAAAACAACAAAAATGGTAATTGCCACCGCGACCTTGAAATGGAAAAGCGGAAAAGATGATGGTCACGATGATGAAATAGAAATTGCACAATAAAAGAAAATAGCTGAATGACATGGGACATTTCATTTTTTTACATGAAAGAAAAGCCTAAAGAAGTTACAGTGGACTAAAGGAACAAAAAATAGAGGCTTGTGAATGATTGAATGAGTGTGATGTTCTGTGATGAATCATAAATCCTCACCTTCTATTGTTTAGTTCTGTTCTAATGAAACACATAATGTTTAATAAATGATTTACTGATGATTTAATTTTCTAAACAAATTTCCCCTTAATTTTAGAATGTGATTCCATGTCAAATAAAAGACCAGGGGAAATTACAGTCATTACACCAGTAGTTCAGTGCAAAGGTGTATGTTTGAACCTTTTGTACACTTTCTCATAACTTTAGAAAATGGGTTTGGTGATGATGTCATTTTTCTGGATAATATTTAATCTTGTCACAAAGCAGAGTGTTAAATCTTCAGGAAAATTTGGTCCACAACAAGGCACCATCCTGCAAAGCTGATCTGTCAATTGCTATTTGAAAAAGTTGGAGACCGTTTGATGTAGAATATTGTTTTGTAGTGGTGAAGTCCATGGGTGAATGAATTCATATCTGTGGAACAACACTTTTTTAATAAAAGCCTCCATATGTTCATTACTATTGAGTGTTCACATATTTTTCCTCTGTTTGATCTGAAACAATGTACCATTTATTCAAATATTTTAATTTAATGTAAATAGTTTGAAGTATGCTTCATAGCCTTCAACTTTTAAACAAAAATGTTTTGTCATTTCTGATTTATTTGCTACAAAGTTATTATCACCTGTGGCAGTAGATGCTGTGCTAAAAGAAAACACAGTCGCTGTGACTTTCTTTTTGGCTTAAATGTATTTTTTTTTCCTCTTTCTTTATGTTTTTAGTCTTTGCTGCTGCTGGCTTACCTGGTCAGAAATGGATCAGAGCGAGTGGTCACGAGTGCGAGAGAACATCTGTATGACCTACGCTCCATTGAGAGCTATCACTGCATAGGTAATTTGAAGTAGTGAAGTAGTACATAGTTCACTATACTTAATACTGTAATAAGCATTACCAAATGGTTGGGTAATATCAAAAATAATCATTATGTACTGAAAAGAAACAAGAACTAGCATTGACTTGCATTCTTTTAGGATTTTATAAAATGTTCTTGTTTCTATCGTTACATAAATATTGTGACATTACTTAATTGTTTAGTAATGCGTATTACTGTCCTATTACTAAATACTGTCTTTAGTACCGTTAATTAATGCACACTTACCACTTAATTTATTCAGGCTGTAGATAATTGGGATTCCCTTCTGTGCATTTTCTTGAAGCATACAGTACACATTACCTTTAGGCTTTGTAGTCCCAGCTCTTAGTCGTAATAAATCATCAGACGTATTAGTTTTCCTGTGGTGCGGTGATGTATCAAGTCTATTTAGAACTAGTTACATTAGTCTCTGTGATGTAGTACTGATAAAGAGTTGAAGGCCTACTCATGAGCCCAAAGCTGTTATTCAGCTGGATATCTCTGATGAAGCGAATAACAGTAAACTTATATGTTGGTGTTATACAGTGATTAACACTAGGGCTGCACCATCTATATTGGTTTTTTTTTTTTTTGTATTGTCATCGCAATGTCACATGGAGCATACTGTGGATGAAACTGGTGCTGCATATCTCTGTCAATTTTTGTCTTACTGAGAAATGGGAAGGACAGACTCAGACTTGAGTGGGGGAAATGCAGAGGAAAGCACAGAGAGAGAGATGCACACAGTGTGTGTGACGGAGAGAGAGAGAGAGAGAGAGAGAAATGCACATAGTGCATCTGACTTTGTAAACAGTTTGGAAGCTGCACTGTTAAGACCAAACTTGCTTTTCAGTTTAAATAGTTGTACTAAGCTTCATTTACAACTTTTTTTAGCTGCTTGACACCAAAGGAAAAGTCAAACTATTCTCATTTTCCACAATGGAGCAGATTTATCTCTGCTCAGTGTCATGTTTTTTTTTGTTTGTTTTTTTAACTCCAGTTTTGGATACACAGAGTTGGTTGCTGACACAGCTGTGCAGTGTGTAGCTGCCTTTGTATAGATTTGATTTAAAGAGGTTAAAACAAATAGAGGTTTCAATTGTGAAAGGTTTTAAATGACCCATTTTGATATTCATGCCACGTAATGTGATATGGAAACTTTCTTACATTAATGCTCTGTTTTAACCATGAGTAGAGAGATGTCCTGTAATCTCCTGTATCCCTTCTAGACACCCCTTCATAAATAATGTGCTGTGTCATTGACTTCTGAAAGCTAATATATATTAGCGCAGAACAAACAAATACTCCAATGTGTTTTTTTTTTATTACTCCCCCCGTCCCCATTATCGTGCAGCCCTAGTTGGTACCTACCAAATGTGGTCCAAAAACTGGTTAATCTGTGAGAGGGTCATGGGTGCCCAAGGCCCATACATAAGCAAGGATGAGGGTTAATGCTTTTGGTTTGGTCCAACAGAAGAACCATTGAAGCACACATTGTTGAAAAAAGTCAATTCTGGCTATGATAAGAGGTTAAGATGCACACTATTTACCTGTTGTTCCTTGGACCACCATTTGTAGATACTAACCACTGCATACTGTGAACACCCTACAAGAGGTCCTGTTCTTGAGATGCTGTGAAAACAAAGTCCACTTTAAGATCTGACTGTTTATTTGCTGCCTAATATATCCCATCACTCGACAGATGCCTTATACACAAGAATAAAAGTACTAACATGCGAATTGAATGTTATTTTGTTTCTGTGCCTAGCTGTTTGTCTTACACTACAACGTCTATGAGGAGTAATGTTGCTTTGTGTTGCTACTTGACAGATGAGAATGGGAAAGACCAAGGTGTCAATGTGCGGCAGAAGGTGAAGGAGATGGTGGAGTTTGTACAGGATGACGATAGGTTGAGAGAGGAGAGGAAGAAGGCCAAGAAAAACAGGGACAAATACATTGGAGTGTCCTCTGATAGCATGGGGGGCTTCAGATATGGTGAGAAATGCCATTGCCTCCTTCCCTCGTGCTTGCATTCTCCCTAGCTCCTATCCTAATGCTCAGCAGTCACTGTCATCCCATCTATAGCTGCACGAAGTTAGATGTGCTGAGATTGGGAGTTGTTTATCATCTCTGTTTTCATGGGGTTTCTTCTACTCCTTTCTTCTTCTATTCCAATTTCCTTCCCTGGAGGTTTGCATTGCCAGATAAAGGATCTTTCAGGTTTATTTAGATATCCAGTAGGACTGTTTTTTTTCTCACCACATGACAGCATATATTAGCTATTTGATATTTTTGATTGAAACAAAAATCACCTTCTTACTTTGGTCATGTTTTGAGAAGCTTAAGTATCAAGGGTTTGTGATTCATCATCCTTCACTGATTTGATCTTTGAAAGAAATGTTGTACTTTAATTTATTTCTATGATATCTTAGTACAACTATCAAACATCTTCTTTTTAGTTTTATTGCATCAGTCATTCCAATAAATCATTAAAATATCTTATTGTGAAAAAACTGAATTTTTTAGCTCTAAAATGAATGTCCCAGTAATTCAAGTTCAAACTTATAAAACAATTGTCTGCTTGTGCAAATTTTTGCAAATGCGTATGATGTTTGCCAGTAGAACTAGCTGATTGCATAAATCTTTTTCTTTCTGCTCCACCAGGAGACAAATATGAATCACGTTCCAAGTGGGACGATGACTGGGAAGGCAATAAAGGGGCCTTCCCCTTCAGTGAGAAACTGGGAGAGATCAGTGACAAGATCAGCAGTACCATCGACGACACCGTGAACAAGTTCCGCAAGAAAGACAGAGATGACTCTCCAGACAGATTCAGGTCAGGGCCCTAGGCTCTTTCACCCCCCTCCCTTCTCTCCACTCAGGTCAAAGAGTCCTGAACTAAACAAACTATTTCTTCACCTTCTGTTAAATATAAAGCAGAATACAATGAGACAGCTAATGTGGGCCATTGAGGGATGAATTTCAGCTTCTGTTCTGCAATTTTCTGTCTTCTGTATGCCTGAATGTATAAGGTGGGGTTCACAAACTAGAGCTGGAGTGCCTAGTCAGGTGCTAGATTTATAGTCATAGTCAGGTATTTTATAAATATAAATCTTTTTTCTTGATTTGTTGAATAACTTCATATTTAACTTTGAAATAACTTGTATGTTATTAACTGAGGGTATTTGGTGTGTTCATCATGATATTTTAACACAAGGCCAAGGGTAACAGGAGTTTCAAGAAAAAGTAAAAATATAAAAATAAAATAAAAGTGTAAACTTCATAGAACATTTACTTTTATTTGGGGTCATTTGCCCAAAAAGTTTTGGAACCTCTGGCATAAGCTATTTGACCTTCTTGTGAGTTTAATCTGATGTGAACAACCATATAAAGCCTGAAATTTTGTAGATCAGGGGGGCCATAGTGACCATTTTCATGAAAGATTGTCCGGCTGACCTGCTAATTGTTGTCTCGATATTAAATAAATTAGGTTTACAGGAAACGTAGGTTTCTAGAGAAACACTCACCCTCACACGTTTTTCTTTTTAGTGAGGCCGAGGAGGAGAGACATCAACGAGGCAGGAACGGTCAACCTAACAGATCTGAGTTCAAAGACGATGAGGAGACGGTGACGACCAAAAGTGTTCAAATCGTTCAGGCTACAGAGACCACTGCCACTCGAAAAAGAGGAGGCACCCCCTCAAAAACCATAGACCTGGGGGCAGCCGCACATTATACAGGAGATAAGGCTTCCGAAAATGTGAATACCAACAAGGTAATGAAGCCAGAGCCGTTAGAATGTCTTTCTGATGCATTAGAACATTTGGTAAAATGCTATTTAAAAACAAGTATGTGATTCATTGGTTTATTTTTAAAAAATTGTACAAAGAAAGGATTTCCAGTGTTTTTACCGACCAAATTGCTTGTGTTTTGTAAATTTAAACCAGTTTTTAATGTGAGGCCTGCAACACACTCCAGAAAGTTGGGATGGGTAACGTAGTAGTCAAGAGTTTTATAGAATATTTAAGTTGTGCCGATGATATGCGTTTTTGCTGATGAGTTATCCCAAGCTCATCTTGGATGGTCTGAAATACAGTGTAAACGTGTGCTGTGGTCAGATCTGTGTCTGCGTACCTTTGTGCCACTGGCTTTTTGTTTTAAAATGGGAAAGCAATTTATCTGAACTTTGGTTCAAGATAAGAAAATGGGAAAACAAGAAAGTAACTTTTATCCAATTTCTACATATTCATTCATTCATTCATTCATTCATTCATTGTCTGGTTGATGATTTTCCGCTGCTCTCAGTACTCCAGTTCTGAAACCATACCCTACATTTTTTTTTAGACATGTGGAAAAGACTCCAGCAGTGTCTGCCACTGTGGAAAGATTATGGGGAGGAAGGTTTTTCCTGTAGGAGATTTTTGGTTTAAAATGGGCTGATTCATCTGTCTATTTCTGTCTTTAAAACCTCTTTCTTCCTGCCATGTTTAGAGCAGGCTTCTGAACCCTGCTGACCAGCATCTCTATACACAGTGAGAGCTGATGAAATTATGTCAAAGTAAATGTATATAATGACGCAGTGTTGACACAAAGGATTGATTATTTGGCATCAAAGCATCTGCCATTCAGCATTGTCTCTTGGCTGATGATTCTTAGAGGCGAACTCCCAGAGTCAACTCTGCCTCCCTTTAAAACTTTAGACTTGAACAGAACTTATCATAATACAACATGTAAATAATGGAAAGTTTTGCTGATTTAATGTATGTTCCTTTTTAAAAATGAAATTTGCATGGACTAGTGAGCTGCTTTTATTATTTTATGATAAAGTTCCCTGTGCCAAAGATGAAACAGATCCATTCAGACTGTTAATCATTGACAGTTACAAAGACAACATTTAGTCTTAGTTGGGTGTGCATCAGTGCCGCTACATGGATGATTTGCCTATATGAGAATGTACCATTCATGTGAAGGTGTATATTGGGACTTTAGAGTGACATATGGTGCCATTTAGGCAACATATTTTCCTGAGAAGTCCATGTTTATTTCAGCAAGACCATGCCAGACATCATTCTGTGTGGCTTCATAGACACAGTATGTGTGCTTGACAGGCCTACCTGCAGCCCAGATCTGTCTCCCAACAGCACATCATGAAGAGGGGAATCAGATAATGGTGACCGCAGACTGCTAAGAAGCTGAAATCAAACTAAAATGGGGGGAAAAAAATATCCCCTTGCAAAACTTTAGCCATTTGTTATCCTCAGATTCCAAACAATTAATTGGTGTAAATATAAAAAGAAAATTGATGTAATACATTATTAAATGTGCCTCATTTGCAGTTAAAATGGTGTAAGAAAGAATGCATCACAGTTCTTTGTTTATTTGTGTTTTTAAAAAAAAGTATTAAAAAAAAGCACTTAAAATTCCAGAACATTTGTTAAATATTGAACTTGAAACACTGAGCGAGAAAGAAGCGTTTATTTATGGGCTGGGCATGCTCATATTTTGGCAATTATTATTTTAACAAACGTAGAGTAACGTGTGGAATTTATGTAAAATATGTAAAAGGAAGTTGAGTCGTGTAATTTTGCTGTGAAAATATGAATGTTTTACTGCCATCTTGTGGTCTCTAAAGTAAATGCATTTCATTTTGCACTCTTACCCTTTGCCACAGACAATTGATTCAGGGTCAAGCCAGTCGAGTGGTGGCCTGGTAGACTTGTTTATGGCCGATCCTTTACCCACACAGCCAGCTTCCACAGGTGATTACAGCCACATTTAATCTTTTTTCAGTGTAGTTCTGTTAGCAGTGGTACATATTCTTAAGTAAGTAATCAAATAGGTTATCTTGCAGGTGGATAATTTAAGCCAGAATAAATGTCAAGTTCCATATTCAGTACAATTCCATGTGACTCAAATAAATGTGTTTTATGGTCCTTCTCCACATACTTGTGTTTCCTCATTTAGAAATTCTGTGTTGGTGATCTGGTTAAGTCAAAGTTTTGTTTAGTAGAAAGAAAAGGGATGGGAGGGCTGATGGAGAGCGAGAAGATAAATGAAGGTGGCAGAAAGGTTTAGGAGCCCCTTGCCATTAGCATTGCCTTGTGGTTTTTTTGGGGGGCCTTGTGTGAGGAGGGGCTTAGCATGCTGTGGTAAAGTGCAGCAGATGGGCTCTCCTGGATCTCCTGTCTGCTGCTGGAGCATTTAGTTGCTGGGGCCAGATGTTAAAGTGGTCCCTAGTGGCGGCAGAGTGCTGAGCAGATGTGTGGCTCCATCTCTCTCTCTGTGTTTTTGTCTCCCTCCCTTGACTCTTTTCTTCACCTTCACCAGTCAGACATCAGCTTCTGCCCCCAACTATTGGTCTATTTTGCCCCAAGCCAGTGGTACTCAGCATGACCAAAGTGTGTTTCTAGAGTTGCTACAGACTAAAATGTGTTTGAGGGCTGTCTGCCTTTGTACCTAAACATAATAATCAGTTTTGTTTTTTCTTGTATGCAGGTTTAAGCTCAAACTTAACTGGAGGCTTTGCTGATTTCTCATCAGTTGCAGCTACAGCCAGCCTTCCTTCGGCAGCTAGTGTGTGTATGTATTCACAGTGTCAAAACACATTCATGTCAATAGATGGGTATGTCGTGTTGTAAAGACATGATGTAAAAGTGTACTAGAAAAAAAAAAAGGATAAAAATCAATTTTATCAATGAGTTAAATATGGAGATTTTTTTCTTTTACATACCTTTTAAAATCTATCCCTTTTACTTCACTTCCCACTTTTGCTGTAGACAAAGTACACAAAAGAAAATCAGCAGACTGGAGTTTTCTGTCCTTTTTTCCACTGCCCTTATTTCTGATGCCGGCTATTTTGAGCGAGTGACGTGAATGTAACAGAAGGCTGTTAGCATTTGCAGCGGAGCCCAGAGTCTGTTGTCCTCATCTGCCTGTTTATGAAAACCAGAGAGCATAAAGCTCTTAAATATTGAAAAGGAAAGTGAGGGCAAGCCATATGGTTGAGCTCTGTGCTAAAGCTAATGAGGACAGACATATTTCATCTTGCGTTGGGCATAACACATCTCCCTCTGTCTGTTTGGGAGAAAGGGAAGTGAAATGGACTTAGAGGGTGCTTATCCTCCATTTGGTAGTTCCAGATTTTTCTTACCATCTCTGTTGTTTTTCTGAGGCTCAGTTTGCACTTGGCATTAATCCGATCTCCATGATCTGATCATCTAATCAACACACAATGCATTTACGCTAACTGATCTGATCATGGTTTTCTTGCACCAATGAAAAATTAATCTGGTGCTCAATGGCCTGCCGTGTCCTCAATGAAAGGGACAGAAACCATAAAAAGATGAGCACAGAGATACACGTCCTTAGACTGAACGTGGACAAGCATCATTGTGTATACATACATGCACATATCCAATCAGAATGGTTTTGTATACGCGTGCAGATCTAATCAAAATGTGTGCTCAACTACCAGGAGGGTCAGGAGCAATATCCCAGCACAATCCTATCACAGACATGGTTACACAATCAAATTAGATGTTAGATGTCATGTTAATTAACAGTTTGATGCCTTATTAGAAGCTTAAAGCAGGATTAGCTTTAGTGGTCTGTCTGCAACCTTATATTCATCTTTTTTTTGTTTGTTTTAAATGTGCTTAATCTCAGCACCCAGTGGTAACGGGGACTTTGGAGACTGGAGCGCTTTCTCAGGATCTCAGCCAGCGGCACCTGCCCCTCAGCCTACAAACACAAACCTGTTTGCAGGCCTGCAGACTGCCCCTGTTGCTGCTTCCACTGCACCATCTGCTGACCTCTTTGACCTCATGGGTCCCTCTGTCACCACAAACATCAGCGCTTCCCAAAGCATGAACTACTCCTTGAGCAGCACACAGAGCATGGGATTGCCTATGTCCAAATCTCAGGTGAGGTTCGTTATTGCCCGTTGTCCTGATCTTATAGAAAGGGGGCTCAGTCTTGTGTTTTTGTTTTTTAAATGCAACCTTTACCTACAGCTGACTTCTTAAATCTTAAAGCCACTGTGGAAAATGTAAGTATATATAAATATACGTTAAAATACGCCATGGGGGTGGGCACTGTTGAATGACATGTAGTTAGGATGCGTGTTTCGGTAGCTCTTGCACACTATTAATAGTTAATGCTATCGTAATGTGACATAACTATTCTTAAATATAGCAAACCTTGCAGTAAGCCATTTGGTCATGAACTGAGCTTCATGAATTTGAAGCTTCAAATGCCTGCAAAGAGAAGGAATGCAAAGACAGGGACATCTGAGTCAACTGGCCTTTCTTCAGCCAGCAACTAGCATGAAAATATTGGATCACTACAGGAGGCTGAAGGTATGAGAATGAATGGAGATTTGCAGCAAGATTGAGGACAAGGTCTCCGAGGCAATGTCTGTACTACGTTCTGAACCTAAAGCTCTAAATGCTGACAAAAGGGCGAGAAAAATTATGTCTCCAATTGAACTTCAAGTTGATGGAAGGGACTATGGTTGGTGTAAAGGAGGCATCTTCTTGAGCCTCAGACTCTTTTACAGAGCTGTAGCTCAAGTAGGTGTTCTCATGGAGAAATGTACAGGTTTAGAAGGTCAATTTAAAAGGCAGAATCTATGGATTGTGGGACTAAAAGAATGTACCAAACATGGGACGAAAACAATAGACAAAAGCTAGAAGAGATGCCGCTTGTAGATCATGTTCATAGAGCTTTTCGCTCAGGCCCTGAACCGGAGGCATATTATTGCAAGGCTACACTACTGTCATGTTGTAGTTAAACCTCCAAGACAAGAGAGCTGCTGTTTCATGGTCAGAAAACTAGAATCTTCAGAGATCTTCTGAATGCGGTGGTGTAGAAGAGAGCTGCATTCAGCCCTGCGGAGTCTACTCCGTGATATGCCCACATTTTGTAAACATACACAGGATAAGATGTAAAATATCCTATGCCAATCCATGAGAGCTTCACATATGGCCCGTCTTATTCTCTTCCAACCTACAACCACTACATTGCCGTAATCATCTACCTATGGCCATTTTAAATCCTATCCCAAAGCAATAGGGATGCTGTGGCCGTTTGATCCGATCAGCAACCAACTACACCAAACGTTGAAGCCTAATCATTGGGCCCAGCCCGTGTGTACCCATGGCGCCTCCAGAAGGTTTAACAGTGAAATCTGGCATCCCAGACCCACTCCCCTACAAGCTAGCTTAACCACCAACAACCATAAATCCACCCTGGCCTCCCTGGTGGCACTATTAAAGCATGCTGAGTGCCACCAGTTCTATGTGGACTTCACATTCTATCAACTACCTGCACTGTTGCAAACAGTAAATCCACACTGGCCTCCCTGGTGACCAAGCTCAACTTGGCAAAGTTAATGCATGCTCAGTTTCACCAGTTCCTTATGAACTTTACATAATACATTAACGGCAGCCGTTGATAACACAATAACACAACTTTAAAGCTGATCATCTAAGATGTAATTTTTTGCTAAATGTAACAAAATTTTATGCTAATTACAGTAAAGACCAGACTAGTCATGGCATGATCAAATTGTTATACAAATTATTTGAAATTCTTTTAAGAATTTGTTTAAGATGTAAAAATATACATCAAACACATCTAACTTTTTATTTAGGTGATTTAATAAGAAAAATTGATCTATACAGCAGAGGTTAATCAGCTCAAGTAACTTTTATGATAAGCGGCACATCGTGTGGGCTGACGTGCTCCAAGGCTACTTGTTGACCAACACAGTATTCCACTGTAGATGTGCAGCAACTACACACTGCTTTGTAACACTTTTGACAGGTGTCTGGTGAAAGATACATCTTTTCTGTGATCAGCCCTTGCTGCTGTTTGAATTCATGGAACACTGGTTGCATAGCCTTACCTTTCAGTTTAAGATATAAGCAATAGGTTTGTAGCAGACGCATCATTAGACACCATTAGAAGACACAGTTTGCATGCATGTGCCTGCAAATTTTTCCATAAAGCCTCTTTACGGAATTGTTTGCTTTAAATAAATATTGACATCAGACGTTAGATTTGACACCTGTATTTTAAACTAATATCTGAATATACTGTTGATATCTTTTGTTGTTTGTTTATTTCACTGCAATTATTAACCTATAGATATAAGGATTGTTTGAAGCCCAGTCTGTGAGTGAAAGTAGTACATGGAAATCGCTGAGATTTCGAGCTAGTGGTTTAGAGAGCAGGAGAACATGAAAGTGAGACAAGCGAGGGTTAAAATGTAGCATTGCCACAAATTCACTCACCCCCCTCCACATTACCCATCAACCCTGTCCCCGTGGGACACCCATCACAGAGGATGGCAGAATGAGGGGGAACAAGTTTGAGTCAGAAAACCATTAAATTAAAACAAAAGCCTTGTGCACAGATAATATTTTCATGCTAAAAAAGCTGACCTACTTTTAAAATGGCAAGATTTGTTTGGGCTGAAGGAAGGAAGTTCTGTTCAGACTTAATTAAAGTGTATAAAGTTTAATTTTAAGATGCAATAATAAGGTTTAGGGAGGACAAACACTGAGATTTGGAATTCGGTTTAGTGAAACGTCCATTTTTATCATTCTTCACTTGGAGAAATCATTTTTTTTGCAGATGTTTATGGCATCAACATATAAAACCTGCAGTGTTATCTGTGAATTCCCCTTAATATCTAATTTATCGGTATCAAGTCAAACCTCATTTTCAAAAGCAATTCTGTTCTGGGAAAAATATATATATATTTCTGACACCTAATCAGCTGTAAAAAGAGCCTTTTTTTATTATTTTTAAACGGTATCTGACAACTCTCAACTATGACCATTTTTATCACATTTATGATGCACATACACCATCATTAATAAGGGGTGCCTGTGTCTGTGTTCATTGCTGGATTTTCTTTGCTTTACCTTTCTTTGCTTTTTTCAGCCTTTGCAGAGTATGGGGGTGCCATTGATGCCCCAGCAGCCTGACATCCAGAAGCAAGAAGCCAAGCCCTCTATTCCCTCCACCTGGTCGGATTCCAGCGTCAATATTAGTCTGGACTACCTGGGTCCTGGCATGCAGCCTCCCAAACCGCAGCAGCCCACACTCAATATGATGCAGCAGCAAGGTGTGCAGAGAACACACAGTTTTAATGAAAGCTTATATGTTGCACTACTGACCTGGTATAGTCACAGCAGATATATACTGGTTTTTATCAGATTATTTCTGTCAGTGTATCACAACTACTAATTTTTACTCATCGCTTACATTCCTCTCAGTAGCTTGTCCAACATTTCTTCTGAAATAAAGGGTACTAATGGCAATTTGGGCCCTTTTTCTTCGGGTTGGGCGTCTACTCTTGAATATTGGAACATGTTCTATGAGGATTTGTTAGTTATTAGCCACAAGAATTATAATATTAAGATATATTGATAGGTTCATGTCTGAATGCTTCTGAGCATCCCATTTGTGTCATTATTTTCTATAGAGATTATACAAATTGTGCTCAATTGTCTTGTCCACAAAGGTAGACATTTTAAGCAGCTGAATTCACTAGTTCAAGGTTGTAGACCATCATTCTTTTTTTTGTGTTCTACACTTTGGGCGTTAGTTCATTTCCTTTCTTGTGTTTTAGGTGTTCCAGTCAATATGATGATGCAGGGTTTTGCTGGCATGAACCTCGGCATGCAGCCCACTTCACCCATTCGACCCCCAGCCAGCAACGTGATGGGAAACATGGGCATGCAGCCTGGCGTCACAGGGGGATCCATGGGAATGGGAGGCATGCATTTCGGTCAGGGCATGATGGGAATGAACATGGGCATGGGAATGCAGGGCAACATGGGGATGGGGAACATGGGAATGTCAGTGCCAGTCATGGGCATGAGTTCCACCGTGGCGTCGCCCAAGCAAGATGCCTTTGCTGATTTTGCCAACTTTGGGAAGTGAACAGAGGTCTGGAGGTTGCGCGAGAGTACAATCGTTTTCCGTAAGGTGTGACCATGAAGGATTTCTAATGAGCTACAAACAAAGAGTACTTGAAAGATGTCAATAACAGCCACCCACACTTCCTTCTTCCTCAAACGATAGACATTTAAATGTGTGACATGTAGAAACGTGAATGTGCGTACATTCTTATCAGTCTGGCTAAGGAGCCACAGCGAACGTGGCAGGTGTGTGTGAAGTTTGCAAGAGAGAATAATTAGTGATTGCACAAGTTTCTTCCACTTGCTTTAAATGTCAAAATGACATGAAAGAATGTGATGACAATGAATAGCCTCAGTCAACTGTACACGTAGCTGATTTCCTGTGTTTAACGTAAGCCCAGTCTGTTATATTTAGGTTTATGAGGTTTGTGTGAATCTTATCCATCTTCTCTAGACTTGTACCTTGTAAATATTGTCGTGGACAGACAAGAAGTTATTTAATTGTGAGATTATTAATGAATTCTATTAATATTAATAATGAGGCCTTTTGATTAGTCTGAATCAGTGCCGACCGGTGACGTTTCATCTTTATGATTGTCAAAATATCCACAACGATGTGCATTGGTATGTAGAAGTATGTCAGTCAAATGCAGAAAGCTGCGGTCATTGTCTTTACACAAGGTGCCTATCGACTTGCCCATAATCTTTCTCTTATAAACATTTCTTACTTAAGACGATATGAGAATACAGTATTTATTACAGGTACTGTAGAGAATCCAGTGGTGTATGTGTGCACACTTTTTTTATTTAATGTAAATGTTCGTATCCCCATCTTCAGTGCATGGCTAATCTATAAGGTGGTGATTATACATTCTTCATAGATTCTCTTGTTTTGTTATTTTCTTTTGTAAACCAGGTCATGGTGAGTGAGCTGTATGAGGTTTGCCATGCCACACATATCTGCTCCGAGAGTGGAATGACATATCATTAGGACCATCACTGTATTGTCAGAGCATCTGTTTCTTCTCCAGTTTGCACTGACTTTAGTAAATAAAGCCTTCCATGAATTGTAGAAGCAATACACATACATGTGCGCACAGACAAATGACCAAATTCTGCCTCTTCTGCTCTTTATATGGTAAGGGATTTGTTTTCTGTTTGTTTCTGTCTAGTCAGTGTGTGTGTGTATGTGCACATATACACATGCATACATATGGGGATATGCATTGTTACTGAGAAACACTATATTTTTATGCAAATCTAAAGCAACCAACAAAAAGTCTGTCTTTTCTAAGTGTATGTCTCAGACTCGTACACTGGCTTGATTGTACCCATCATGATCTTTTTATGTAATGTATTAAAAAAGATGATTTTCATACGGGCATTGGAGCTTGTTTTCTGTAGTCTTGTTTAATTAATTCATTCATTCATTCATTATCTGTAACCCTTATCCATTTCAGGGTCACGGTGGGTCCAGAGCCTACCTGGAATCACTGGGCGCAAGGCGGGAATACACCCTGGAGGGGGCACCAGTCCTTCACAGGGCAACACACACACACACACACATTCACTCACACCTACGGTCACTTTTGAGTCGCCAATCCACCTTTCTGTTTAATTGTAACTAATAAAGTTTTAGCTGAAAAGAAACCTAGGAAAAGCTTCAGACGTTATTTCAGAATAGTTCTAAGTTCTCAGCTTCAATCTAATTTTTTTCAAAAATAATACACAGAAAAACCTTCTTTTTTTTTTCAGATGACATTTAGAGTCTCTCTCACGAAAACCACTCGTATTAAACAATAATTGATTTGAAATACTGCCTTGCGCCCAATGATTCCAGGTAGGCTCTGGACCCACCGTGACCCTGAACTGGTTAAGGGTTACAGACAACGAATGAATGTTTTGAAATTCTGTTTCCCTTTTAGGATCATTACCTTTGTGTGTAGAACTGATGACCTTTGCCCCTGACTTTATTTAAAATATCACTGCGCGAAGAAAAATGCATCTCCATTTTTGTTGCTTTTTTTTATAACTACATCATTGAACACAGCAGCTGTCCCTCACATTTTAATTCAAATGTCATGATGAATGGACCAATAGAAATGCTCCAAAATGACTGGGGAATTAAATCTTTAAACACTGACTCCTATTGAAAGCTCATTCACAATACATTAAATACTTAATAATTTATCTACATTGTTTATTGTATGAGAACACAGGCCTTGGTCGTTATTGACCTGTGTCAGTGGTTTGTGCTGAGAATGCTATGCACGACTTGTTTGCACTGGGCTGCAGTGGAAGGAGAGTCAGTGCCAGTTCAGGAGAGTCTCCATCTGGACACATGTGCTTTGCCTTAGCCAGGGCCAGCTGGTCAGCTCATGAATATTCAGAGCACAGAGACGCTCTTGAATAAAGAGCAGTTGTAAAGAGGCAGAGCACTGCGCTGAGCTTAGGACGACTGCAGATTGAATGGTGTCAAGGTTTATTTCATAAAATCCTTCAACGTTTTATATCTAACTGGTGCTGAGACATTTCTAAAACACTGATAAATGATGTATTAATGGTACATCCACAACTTTCATTAATGGGGGTAAAATGGGGAGCAAAAGCTTTCAAGCCAAGTTAAGAAAGGAAATAGTTTCTAATGGAAACTAGGCCTTTTGAGTGTGGCTACAGATGAGTAAAGTCTGTAACCGACACTAATACTGCAGCCCCAAACAGGATTCAAAATATGGAATGTTATAGTGGTCAAAATATTTAAATCATAATAACAAACCGATAACATCCATAATTTCTTTCTTTATATTTATATATAGATATATTTCTTTAATTTATTGTGTAAATTGGAAACTGGGAGAAAAGGGCATTGCAAAAATTCCATGAGCCGTAGAGTATCATGTGTATGGCTAATGTACGCATTAAAGAATAATCACACACTTCAGGACAATAACAGTCTCTGAGCGCAATGTGCAATTTCCAACTCCAAAAGCTCAATTATTCATGCTGTGTTTTATGAAATCCACTGAGACTTAATTGTCATCGTTAAGAAAAAAAAGGCAGAACCCTAACGGAGCACAAATATTTCCTCTCCTTTCAATCTGAGAAGTCTGAAATGAAAATAGGAAAAGAAAAGCAACTATGTACATCACTGTCAGAAGAAAAGAATAAAACTGACGTTAATGTTCAAAAAGTGTAAGAATTAAAACTCAATACCAGAGGACTGGACTTCTTTCTTAATCATGAGCTTAAAAGGAAAAGTCTGTTTTAAGGCAGTCAATAGTTATTTGAGTCGATACGGAACAAGCAAAGACAGAAGAGAAAGCCTCAGTGACGTTTCAGTACCATATCGCCACCTAGTGGACACTCTTGGAAGTTGCTTTAAATCCAAACGCTTGAGGAGACTTGTCTGTAAATCTAATTAATTCTAATTAAGGCTCCAAGGTGCACGCACTGCAGACACACGGGGGTGGTTTCCCAGACAGGGATTAAGCCTAGTCCTGAGGGTGTAGTCTAGGGCTAGGCTTAATCCCTGTCTGGGAAACCACTCCCAACTCTATCATTCCTGCCATCAACCATGAAAAGAACGAAATCCAAAAAGAAAGCTCTGGAACATCTGCACATAAACTTAAAATAACCATGCCCAAAAACCGAACCAAGAAGGACAGACAAGGCTTTAACAGAGGGTCTGAAAATGTAGGCCATACATTTCAACTTTAAAATGACAGTTTGAACATATCATTCATAATATTTTGTGTTTATGATCGTCACATTTCATTAGTTATGTAAGACAATGCAAAAATGTCTCAGAAATATTCAATCCAACAGTTCTTCTTAATCAACCCAAGGCAATGCAAACATTTCTCATTTATTCATTCATTCATTATCTGTAACCCTTATCCAGTTCAGGGTCACGGTGGGTCCAGAGCGTACCTGGAATCATTGGGCGCAAGGCGGGGAATACACCCTGGAGGGGGCGCCAGTCCTTCACAGGGCAACACACACACACGCACACATTCACACCTACAGACACTTTTGAGTCACCAATTCACCTACCAACGTGTGTTTTTGGACTGTGGGAGGAAACCGGAGCACCCGGAGGAAACCCACGCAGACACAGGGAGAACACACCACACTCCTCACAGACAGTCACCCGGAGGAAACCTACGCAGACACAGGGAGAACACACCACACTCCTCACACACAGTCACCCAGAGTAAACCTATGCAGACACACTCCTCACAGACAGTCACCCGGAGGAAACCCACGCAGACACGGGGAGAACACACCACACTCCTCACACACAGTCACCTGGAGGAAACCCACGCAGACACAGGGAGAACAGACCACACTCCTCACAGACAGTCACCCGGAGGGGGACATGAACCCACAACCCCTGGAGCTCTGAAGGAGAGTGACAAAGAAAATTTCTATATATAGTTGTAAAGTAAGAGTGGTGTGAAGTTGCTGACACATTGCACTGGGCCCATTCCACAGAATAATGTGATTAAGGGTGTTTTCACACCTGTAGTTTGCTGTGGTCTAAAACATTTAAGAAGTTCAATAATCGCTTGGTCCAATTCACAAGTGACCACATGATAAATAAAACAACCGACCACATGATAAAAACTCACGTGGGATGCTCTGTAAACTATCGCTGTGTGATTGTTCTCAAACGCTTACATCCCACATCCACTGGCCTTGTCTATCCAGAGCGGCAAAAATGAAAGACTTCACAGAATGCAACAAAGGGTGGAAAGCTCCTAATTAATAACATTCATTTAAGAAAATATATATATATATATATATATATATATATAATGAGCAAGTAATATTTAGAATTTTTTTATAGCACAACAATGCAGAGCAGAAAATAAATGATTGATCACAAAGTGCTCCAAGTTTGATTCATCTTTAATTTTTCCAGCTCTAAAAACAGTATTTAGAGTTCATACATATCAATATGATACAACAGGGCACACGAACATGTTTCCTTCCAGCCCTTAAACATGGTGTTCGATTCAGAAACCGTGATCATTCCATAAAAGGCACAATCTGTCGTGTGAATGTCCAAAACACAGCAAATAATCTCTAAAAACTGATTATTGCATGAGAAAGTGTATGTGAAATAGAGCGAGTTCTCCACAAGGGAGGGGCCTGGTTTAAATCAGGTTTAGCAAAGAATCTCTTGTACATCCAGGCCACTAGGTGTCAAAACAATGGCTATTACAAAGTGGGACAACAAACCATTAGAGAGAATTATCAACAGTTATTTATTTTTTTAATAAAAGAACTGGATTGCTATTCTTTCTGAACATTCACAAGAAGGACATTTTCTCCTCGGATAAAGAGCTGATTGACATGACGTGTCCGAACTTTTCCATACTGAACCTTTGTTTTGGGAAGTTTAGTCCTCTGTTCTGAGCTGCTGTTCGGTGCCTGCTCAGCTGCAGGGCTCTTCCCAGTCTGTGTCCGTTTAGGCCCCGTGCTGGTTCCTTTTCCGCATTGATGCTCCTGGGTCCGGTTGGCTGATGGTGAAGTGTCTTCTGCAGATTTCCCAGAGTCTTTTAGATCAAAACTCAGCTTTTGGAACAGCTGTGGGTAAAACAATATTCACAGATAATGTGCGTTCATATTTCAGCATGTACTTAAATCCACAAACATTCATTCATTCATTATCTGTAACTGCTTTATCCAAGTCAGGGTGGCAGTGGGTCCAGAGCCTACCTGGAATCATTGGGCACAAGGCAGGAATACACCCTGGAGGGGGCGCCAGTCCTTCACAGGGCAACACAGACACACACACACTCACACCTACGGACACTTTTGAGTCGCCAATCCACCTACCAACGTGTGTTTTTAGACTGTGGGAGGAAACCGGAGCACCCAGAGGAAACCCACGCAGACACAGGGAGAACACACCACACTCCTCACAGACAGTCACCCGGAGGAAACCCACGCAGACACAGAGAGAACACACCACACTCATCACAGACAGTCACCCGGAGGAAACCCACGCAGACACAGGGAGAACACACCACACCCCTCACAGACAGTCACCCGGAGGAAACCCACGCAGACACAGAGAGAACACACCACACTCCTCACAGACAGTCACCCAGAGGAAACCCACGCAGACACAGAGAGAACACACCACACTCCTCACAGACAGTCACCCAGAGGAAACCCACGCAGACACAATCGGGAATCGAACCCACAACCCACAACCGGTGAATAGCCCCTTTTCATTCGGATATTCGAAACTTAAGAGAAAATACGTTGTGAAATCTGTTATAACTTGCCGTTTTATATATAGCTGTAAAGTGAGTGGTGTGAAGTGGCCTTATATATTTGTCCCCCCCATTGTTGAAGCTTGTGATCCAGAGCTAATCATCCAACATCAGAACCTCACTTCAATAATGATCTGGGTTGAGGTTCTGATGTTGAATGATTAGCTCTGAATCACAAAGACCACACCAGCTCATTTACAAAGCTATCTGAGTGGAGCTTCAACACTGAACAGAATCACAATCTTTGGGAGATTAATGTCCCCCAGTTCATGCTTGGCACTGGGTATGGTGACTCTGATCTGCATGTGCTCTGGGATCTAATCTCATCTCATGTTTTATGACAATTACACAAGTTGTTTACGTGCCTGTGGTCTGGTGCTTTTTGATTTGGGTGGATTTACTCATTAGAAGAGAGGACTACAAATGATGGACATACTGTGCGTTGTATTTTCAGTGATACGGAATGTGCAGAGAAGCATCTGAAAGCTTAATACAAAGATCTTTATTAAAATCAATGAAATACTGATCATTTCATTGATGTCTAGTCTTACAAAAGATTCTCTATACGCAGCTGTTGAATTGTAGACTTAGTTTTATAAACTAAGCACCTAGTAATTCATTAAGTGGCTTGTTTGTATGTTCATCAAAGTGTTTCATATTAATACGTGTTGCAGAGGGGAGAATTTTACAGTTCTAAAGAAACATACCCTTGTAACAGTCAATGCTTTCTCATGATAGAAAGCTTCTCCAAGTAAAGGCTCCCTGTATGTTTCGTCAACATCCACCATTGCCTAGAAACAAGGGAAAAGGACAGCAAACGAAGACATAATTAGGGGATGTATTGCTACACAAAGATAAGAAGGACATGTTTTTCAACATTGCAGGGCAAAGCTAATTTTTTTTTATTGGATTTTGATTTTGTGCATATTTTGCAAGGTAAACGTATCATTTCCACTGCATACCCATGCTGATTATCATAACAACAATGCAGGTACCCGGGCATGAAGGCAAGCAGCATTCCCCAAATGTTTAAAAAAAAAGAAACACGAAATCTGACCCAAGTCACATGTTCAGATAACAGATATGAATGCACCAAATAAAGTAACTTAAATGTAAGTGGTTATAGTCAGATTTCATTGGCATTTAACCATTCAAACAGCAGAACATCTGTTCTGTTCAATTTGGATTTGAGCTGCCTCTGAATACCTATACCATCAAATAGCTCCCCTTGTGGAGAAATTTGGTAAACATGAGTGTTTAAGTAAGAGATGAGTGATTTGAATTACAAACCAGGTTCATGAGGTACGTTCATATCTGAGACAATGTAATAGTTTGACATGTAATATGTAACACTACTGCTCTTCACTTGACAGACTAGTGTTTAATGCACAGGCTGAGCAGGATAAACCACACTACACCAAAAGGAACACTCGAACAAGCAGCATGCGACATTTGATATTGTAAGTCGCTCTGGGTAAGTGCATCGGCAAAATCTGGCATAAATGAGACGTTTACCAGGTTCCAGAACTTGTCAAATGCCACAACGAAGCCAGTGCATACTCCACGAAGACCCTTGAAAGATCGAATGTGAACTTTGACTCTGATCCTCTCCTGGACACAGCGGTTCAGCTCTCCCAGAGGACTGCCTTCATGCACTACAACACACACAAACACACACAGACAGTATGTATCTGTAGCCTTGAGTACAGACAGACTTACACAAAAGTAAAGCATGGTGTACCACAGAGTTCTGTTTTAGGACCTCTACAATATACGCTTTCATTAGGAGAATATCATCTGAAAACTTGGCTTTAACTTTCACTGCGATGTTGATAAAACAGCTGTAATTAAAGTTGGAGAACTGTGTTAAAGATATTAAAGATAGGACATCAAGTAATTCATCTTCATCTTAGACATATTGCTAAGAAATGTGCAGATGGAGAGGTTTGTGGATAGAGAGTTGTAGTAAGTAAAGAGAGACTGATATCACATGGGTCCTTCACATCTACTTTTCTGACTGTCTTTATAGTCATGCTGTTCTAATGGTGCCTGCCTGGGAAACGGACAAGTTTCAGTGCACTCAGACAATCTCATAATGCACTGCAAAAATAGTCTACAATCCATGGGCACTAGCAAATAGCAGAGTACCCATAATACACTGCGTTATTTGGCAAAACCTGCATGAGCGATTGCCTATAATAGTACATGTAGTGAATAATAAAGGGAATAGTGCCATTTCAGACACAGGTTATATATCTCTGCTGAGCTGAACAACTGCCCATTCTAACTGGCCTGATGCTGGAGAAAGGTATCCACGTTTACCTGATCTCTGACCAGCTTTATTGTTCAGACAGCTGCTGTGTGACACCAGGTGCCAAAAGCATTCTACAAACACATTTTAACTGAATGATTTCAAGTCTCAGTTTAGAAACCCCCATAAGGAACCCCCTTACAGCAGATACTAGAGCTGAAATACTCGGGGGAATATTTAGACTAAGTGCAATCTGTTTGTCATATATTCCCACTGCCATTTTAATTCTGTACCATTATTTTAAAGAAGTAAATACCCTCTCATATTGTTTGCCTAATTAATGTGTTTGTGTTTGTGTTGTAACGTCTGCGGCAATTTCTTCGGGATCAATAAAGTCTTTTCTTACATGGCATCCTTGTAAGAACATTTTTCCGAGCTTTTTGTTTTCTTCGACTTCTACCCTTCTCTCCCTCTTCTTCCACTGGGTTCTTTACCATGAGTCTTTTCAGTCTCTCTATCCTCTCGGGGTCTGCTACACCTCTCTGCGACTTGCGAAGCCTTTTCTGAACATTTTCGGGTTTTGCTCGGCCTCGTCCTCCTTTAATAAAACTCTCGTATTCCGCGATGTTGTTGAAGCACTTGATATTGGGGAATGGCAGAGGAACCTTGGGCGAATACAGCGCCAAAAGCGGGTCAAACTGCTCCGAACTAATGTCGAGTTTTTTATCGATGTCCTCGTCGCTGTTCTCGCCGGTTCCTCGCGGCTCAGACGGAGTTAAAACTGCGGAGTCCTCGCAGAGACCAGAACTGCTTACTCCTTTCGACTCAGACTCTCTCTCCCTCTCCCTCTCCCTCTCCTCCATGTTTGAAAGAACCGCAGACAGCGAGTGTGACGTCAGCACACTTCAGCCCTGCGCTTCAAATTAAAAGCACAGGTGTCAATTAATTAAAGGCAAGTTATAACAGAGTTCGTAACGTATTCTCCCTTAAGTTTCGAATATCCGAATGAAAAGGGGCTATTCACCAGGCCCGGGATGGGTCTTATTTTACTGCACACAACTGTGCACCTAATTCATAACCGCGTTACAGGGACACGTTACAAGGAAACAGTTGAAATTACTAATTTTATATATATATATATATTATAATAATTAGTAATTTGGGTTAATTATCAGACCCAGAATGTCCTTAAAATAGTTCATATTAAGGAATTTGTTTTGTTTTTGTATCCCTCTTCCCTGTTTTACGCATTTAAAAAAATACGCTTGAAGAAAATCAAGCAGAGATTATATTCTATCAAACACAGAGCCTGCGGACTCAGATGAGCCCTGTCCGTGCGTGCAATATGCTGTTTAAATTAGGTTAATTATTGCATATGTGTAATATACGTTTGTACTCTCTTGTTTAATCGTTAGGACCACAACAGAGCATGTCAGTGTATGTCACTTTCAATGTTTTTATATTCTACTACTGACGTGCAGACTGACCAATTAAATGTTTACAGAGAAGGTTATCGACCAATAACGGTAGCTCTACAGTCAGACCGTCCAATCAGAAGATTCTAGGCTACTTCACCACGCCCCCTTCTCACTCAAGAGAACCAATCGGAGTAGGGGAGGGCGGGACTAGTTTGTGAACGAAACTTCTCGAAGTTCTATGTAAGCGCTAGAAAAACAAAATCCCAGACGTTTGTGAAATTCCGCCCGGACATTTTCTTAAGTCTAAAAAAGAGGACATGTCCGGGTAAAAGAGGACGTCTTGTCATCCTAAAATAACAAAAGAAAAGTTTATACATGTAACAGTTGATGGGGTGTGGGTGTAAGTACAAATAAGCACATTGAGTCTTGAGGTTGTTTTTCTGCCAGTGAGGCCTCACAAGGGCTAATTGATTTTGTGTCTCTTTACAGAGTAAGACAAATGAAAAGAAGTTTATTTAAAGGCCATTATGGACCATTGATTTTGGGAGCTGGTCTTAACTGTGATAAATATGATGCCTATCTCTTGAGCTATGAAGATTATGATAAAGATTTGTGTGATCATGATAAAGATAGTTGTCCTGACCGCTAAATAACATCAGAACAACAGAGCTGAGAGAACGAACAGTGTGTGTAGAAAAGGAGGTTGTCATAATATTCTGGGTACACCACTTGCACCATTCCTTCCCATGATTCTCACCTTGTAGAGATGAGGAGCGTCATTCACTGCAATGACCTCAAGCTAATTTGGTGTTCTTGTTGATTGAAAGGTGTGGCGTTCTGTTTCAGGATCAAAGGGGCGAGCCCAGAAGCCCATGCATCTCTGACTCATGCAACTTCTTCTAGCTCCTCCTGGAGGATCCACAGGTCTTCACAGGCCAGCTGGGGGATATATTGCCTCCAACTGCTCCTCGGTCTAGCCCCAGGCCTCCTTCCAGTCGCCCTGGCCCGGTATATCTGAGGGCATCCATCCATCCATTATCTGTAACCCTTATCCAATTTAGCGTCGCGGTGGGTCCAGAGCCTACCTGGAATCATTGGGCGCAAGGCGGGAATACACCCTGGAGGGGGCGCCAGTCCTTCACAGGGCAACAGAGACACACACATTCACTCACACCTACGGACACTTTTGAGTCGCCAATCCACCTGCAACGTGTGTTTTTGGAGGAAACCCACGCGGACACGGGGAGAACACACCAACTCCTCACAGACAGTCACCCGGAGCGGGAATCGAACCCACAATCTCCAGGTTCCTGGAGCTGTGTGACTGCGACACCTACCTGCTGCACCACCGTGCCGCCCATATCTGACGCAGGAGATGTCAAATGGGCATCAGATGCTAAAACCAACTCATTTCAACTATCTCCTCCTTCATTGTTGAGTTCCTCACCCAATCACAGAGAATATACCCTGCAATTCACCAATCTCATTGTTTGAGTCCTTACCCAAAGCTCATGACCATTGAGGGTGGGCATGTTGAAAGAGCGGTAAACTGAGAGTTTTGCTTTATGGCTCAGCTTCCTGTTTACCACCATAGTCCAGTACAGTGACCGCATTACTGCAGATGCTGCTCCTCATATACAATCAATCTCACAATCCCTTTTCCCATCACTCATGAACATGTCCCTGACATACTTGAACTTCTTCTCTTCAAGTCGGTCAACATGACATGGACAGAAAAAAATCACAGCAATCTTTTCATTAATAACTAAACATCTATTGTGGAAGACTCAAGAAAGGCACCCAGCCAGGTCGCAGGTATTAGAGCATTTTTATTTAGATAGCCCAAATCAAATGAGATGTATATGTTCCACCAATCAGTTTCAAATGACTTTTCAGAAAATATGAAAATTTCCCAAGTTTGCATCACAGGCAAATATGTTCTTTTTATTGGTCCATGATGACTGGGTATTTGTCCATAATTATTTTTTGATCATAGTTGACATAAGATGGAGAGACACGCCAGTATATTAACGTTAAAAAATCAAACCGTGTGTATAAGCTTCAATGGAAACATGAGTTTGAAAGTTATTGTAGGAATATAAACTGGACACTAGATGGCAGCATGGTGCTAGGTGTCATATGCTTTCAAACAGTAAACCATTTTCCGTTAGTTGGTTTAACTGTATTAATGCTTCATATTAAAAACGTCATAATGGCCATCGCTATCCATATATAATCCACTATACTGTTATGACTGGACGATATATATATATATATATATGTAATGGAAAACAACACTAGGAACGTTATAATGTACGATTTTTTTGTTGCTACACGGTCGTTTACGGCAACGTACCAGTTTGGTGGGGTGGGGGGTCTTTCCTTTGCGGCGTTGTGTGGTTGTATCTCAAATGGCTCCCTACATCCTCCCGAGTGCCGTACGTAGGTATGAAAAATAATGAATATTTGTAGTAAAAACTATTTTGTTGGCCCCCTATAGTATGTGGCAACGTCGTACAATTCCACCATTAGTGTATACAGTAATATTTGGCGGTTTAAGCACAATGTTTATAACTCAGGAAGTGCACTACGTATGGAGCTCGGAGATAATTGAAACAAAGCCGGGGAATACGAAACCACAAACAGTGGCTGCGTGCTTTGAGCTTTTTATAGAAAGGGCACTCCGTTTTACAGCTTTTATATTAAATTAAAGCTTTGCGGGCTTGTTTTTATTGCAGTTGTTGTACTTACAGAGGGCGAAATGAGTAAAAGTATTTTGTAATTTAGCTTCTGGATCCTTTTCAGTGAACTGGTACGGCCTTTGTGTGTTTTTAATTAGTTTGTTGTTGCTTGTCAACATGTTGTGTGTGTTATTGGACGTTCTGCGGCTTAATTGTGTATTTTATTTACAACCACTCGACCACCTTCCGGTTTTTTATTTTGATAAGAAACTCTAGATTGATTCCGTAACAAATTGTATTTGACTGTTTAACAGTGAGATTCTCACTTGCAATGATGTTATTCCTTTTCCTTTCGGGGAATAAGGAAGTTTTGTGCTGTAATCAGCCATGGAGAGGTGATTATAAATACATGTTTAGAAAATACTGATCGATTTGTAGGGCTTAGAGAAAATTAATGCCAAACCTACTTTGTTAGATATGTACACATCTGTGTAATAATATTCACTGGCATTGCAAATATTAAAGATTCACAGAGGAAAGAGCACACATTTTAGAGACCCAAACACAAAGCTGGTGTGTTTTTAACCTGGATGTGCTCTTCAGGATAACGATAATAGTTATATTTTTTAGTTAAAGTAGTTTACCACAGCATATATCAACATACACTGTATATCTAGAGGTGTGTAGTCACCCTTTATGATTACAGAATGCATGAACTTTAAGGCATATATTCTAGTTACATTGCTGTTCAGTTTGTATTATTTCTAGGAATGTCCCGATCAAGCTTTTTTTGTCCCTGATCCGAGTCTTTTAATATTGAGCCGATTCTGAGTCCCGATCCGACTTAGATTTTCCTAAACAATACTGTTACACAGTGTACACTTAAAGTACAGTATAGTTATTAAAATCAGCCCTGTGTATCTGCATGACACTAAATATCTCGCATTAAGAAATTGTCTGCATCCCAGCTGCTGTGGTGTTGTCACAAATATATTTATATTTTTTTAATAGTACATTAAATCATCTAATGTTATAAATAAATACTTTGATTCTAAAAGTCATTCAACTTTGTCATCACAGATGTACTGAAATGTAGTGTCTTCAAGACACCGTGCTAAAATAAGCTAGCTCTCGCTATATTTTTTCAGAAGTTACTCGTTTCTCTCAGCATCTGCAAAACAAACCCGTGGGCGGGACTGTGACTCCATTGGCTGCAGCATTAAATGATGGCCCGTTAACTCTGGCTGGTGATTGGCTGAATAAAAGTGAAGACCAATAGGAAGCGTTGAGGGAGCAGAGTGTCTCAAACAAATCATGGTCTTAACGGTCGCTTCAAAATACGTCCTGTATGTGTCCACAACACAACACGGCATTTGCTCCAGCTCTAAATGCGACTAGCGGGAATGTGGATTTGTGCGGGAACAGTTAGAAAGAAGTGTCTGCTACGGTGGCCAGTGTCTGATCAGAACATTTACAAATCGTGCTACATCGTGATCTAATAATGCTGTGATCGCCCCGATACCGATTATTGGAATAGGATCGGGACATACCTAATTATTTCTATATAAAACTTGAAATATAAATGGAAATGCACTGGAGCTACTGCACATGAGCCTCAGGTCACAGCACTCAATTTTAAGTGTAGACTAAAAGGTCATAAAGCATGTGTGTCCTTTTAACTGATGGTCCTCCTTCCAGTATAATTTGGGACAAATTTGTTGTCTGTGGTCCGGAGCTAATTATCATAGTTTACACTTTCTGATGTTTATACGGCTAAATGTAATTCAAATCTCAAAACAAAGTACTAACATATTTTAAAATGCCTTCACAGAAGAGTAGAAAAAAACATAACGCCTACATAAGGTTTTGTCACTGTTTTTCCTGTACCCTAATATTTTACCCTGTGCCTTAAGGTAACCAAAAGTGATGGAGTTCCCCGGACACAGTCAGCAACTCCTGGCAAGTCTCCGCTCCCAGCGACTGCAGGGATTTCTGTGTGACTGCACCGTAAAGGTCGGCCCCAACCGCTTTCTGGCTCACCGCGCTGTTCTGGCTTCTTGTTCCCCGTTTTTCCACATGTTTTACTCAGAACACCCAGTGGGCAACACATCTACAATTAACGGAGGTCCAGACCAGGACACCGTCACCATTAATGGAGACATAGTGACGCCTTCGGCATTTGGGCTGCTCCTTGATTTTATGTATGAAGGAGTTTTACGATTGGCTGCACATCCACCTCCAGAGGATGTCCTAGCCGCAGCGAGTTTCCTGCACATGAACGATGTGGTACGAGTTTGTAAGAAAAGACTGCAGGGCCGTGGATTGGCGGAGGCAGACAGCACCAGGGCAGAAGAAGTTGGGAGCGAAGCCTCTGGAAATAGGCAGGTTTTTGGGGTATCGTCTCAAGAAGGAAGGTCAAATGAAGCAGGAGCAAGAAATGCAGAAAGTGGACAGGTTGCAGAAAGTGAAAAGAGAACTCTTTCAATATCAGATCCTTCCTTATTACCCTCAAAAACACAGACAAGCCAGCAAACATCATCTCATATTGACCCTAAATCTGAAACAAGGCTAGTATCTCACAAGATGCAAAGCTGTATCTCACACAGTGCTAATTTGGGTAGTCCAGACATGGCAGACACTACTCAACCAGGTATGGATTCTCTTCCAGCAGCAAGTGACTCTGCACCGGGCTTGTACATCTCTTCTCCTGGCCCTATTAGACCTGGAACCTCAACAACATCTGGAAGTCTTGAATCTGCTCTTTCCAGCCCTTGCAGCACAACAGAATCACTACAGACGGGTACAGAAACTCAGGCTACTGTTATGGCTCTGACATACGTGGACAACAGAGCTGGCGACTCTTCTCAAAATATGTCCATATCAAAAGAAACATCTGTTTTTGCAGAGGGCAACACTTCACATGGTGAAACTTTAAAGCCTAAGCAAATTCAGCGCAGAAAACAGAGTCATCTACCGTCACAGACTATTCACATTCAGTCTGAAGCCAGACAGGTTTTAAGAAGCTTGGATGAAAATACACATTCTCCCATTACCTTGTCTTTAGAAGATAACTGTGCTGAACAAGCAAAGGATGAAAAAGGGGTTAAAGTAAAAGTGGAAGCCATTGTCATCTCTGATGAAGAACCGGAAGAGACGGAGGAAACAATTGTAAGGGTCAGAGCACCAAGGAGAGACGCAGATTTACAGGAAAGAGACGGTTATGACAACAGCCGTGACATAGAGGAAATCACTAATGCTCACTTCATGCCTCATCATACATTAATACAACTTCCTCACGATCACCAAGAGCCTCTTTCTTTCCCGCTTTCCCCACACGGACCTAGTACTTCATCTTCGGATGCCACTAGCTTTCCATCTGCCATTTTCCCAGCAGCCTCCCAGCAGTCAGAGCAGCAGCCCATCTACTTTGAGGAATTTCAGGATTCTCTCGGGAACTATGTAGAAGATGTACCCACATGCAACACTTGTGGAAAGACATTTTCTTGCGCATACACGCTGAGGAGACACGCCATAGTACACACTAGGGAGCGTCCCTATGAGTGCAGTTACTGTTACCGTAGTTACACACAGTCTGGGGACTTGTACAGACACATAAGAAAAGCACACGATCACGATCTCCCAGTCAAACGCAGCAGAACGGACACAGACCTTCCACCTTCTCCACCTGTTCCACAGCCTCCACAGACATAATCAGGTACATCAGTCCTGTCCAGGCACCATCCCTCAGACTGCTGGAAGAGTTAAGGCTTTTACACACTTTTGAACACTATTTGAGGAATCATTTTGGATAATTCTTTATCTGACCACTTGTGGTATCTCGTACACAACATAGGATTTTGCAGATGGCAAAAAAAAAATGACATTTTATTCACCCATTTAGGTTAGCTTTTTTTGCAAACGTTAACTGGAACAACCAGGCAGTACCCAATATATTTTGACAAAACCATGCAGAAACACTGAACAAAACCTTGGTGTGTGACTGAATAAACGCCTATATTATGTATGGGTTTGAGGCAGGGTTGCCATTTTTAGGGCTCCAAAGTTATGTTCTGTGACATTCATTAACTAGCCTTGCTTCTGAGTTGGTCAAACTCAAGCTACAAAACTAAAAAAACAAAATGGTGGCATTTTTAAAAAAAAAAAAAAGAGATGCCGTATTGTTAGGCTTTTTAATGTCATTTGTACAAGGATTTTAATGTTGAAGTGTCTGAATACAGGTGGAGTGTGGATTTCCATATGTAAAACAGAGGGCTGTGTTTTTAGCTGTTAGTGCTGGAGAAGATATTGTTTCTTCTTACTGTGTTTGACTCTGTTTTCAGCAAATTAACTATTCGTCTCAGTTTCTCTTGGGAACCATGAACATTACAAAATTTTGCAGTTCACATTTATCCATAGCCCATATGTTAAATGAACGAATGAGTCAATCTGAATCTCAAAATAGAAAACTACCCCACAGCTGAATATCTAAATACACGAATATACACATTTGAAATTTTGCTTGAAAACTCAAGCTTCAGCTCTTTACGAGATGATGAAACTGTGTCATACATCGGTGCAGAGACTGGAGGGAATTGATGATAGATTTAATGAACATGTTTCCAAGTGTGAAGAAAAGGGCAAACAATCACATCAGAGGCCAAGACAGGCTCAAAAATCCAATAACGGGTCAAAAACCACAAACTACTTAATTAATCGGGTTTAATATTCAAAGAGCAGAGGTAATGTGCTTGTGTCTTGTCCCCCACCAACAGTCTTTTTACTTGATTTTGAAGGACAACAATGCAAAGAATATTTTGTTAAATATATCTAATATTTCTCCTTGTGATATGGTCGTAGGAATATTATAAGAATTTACAGGTTTTATTAAAACATGGCGTATTCTTTTACTAAGATTTTCAATTTTCAAACCAGTTGAGCGGTTTGTTCCTGAAAGCTCTCGTCATGCTTGTTTCCACCCTGTTTAAGTAACGTGGCTCAGAACAGCTGGTTTGGATGCGTTTCTATTAATGAAAAGGTGCCACTGCTCCCCCCACTCCTGACTGCAGTGAGAAACATACACAACGATTAATTTTTGTTGCGCTAATATGGGCCCATTTTTTATTTCTGCCCTAGAAATCAGTTTTTAAGAAGTTATAAAAAGGCAGTGTTACATTCAAGTGACTGGCAGCTTTGAGATCCAAAGTATCAGGTCTGGAGATGTCCCAGAGTGGTCCTTTTACATAGGCAGGGCACAACAGGATGTTATGTGTTCTGACAGCAGGAAATGTGCTGCATGCTTGAGGTGTGGAGCAGCGGTTGTGCAACAAAAGCAGGAGCCTTTGCAGCAGAGTTGTATTGCTAAGCTTTTACCAAAAAAAAAAAAAAAAAAAAGTGTTCCCGGTTGTTTGGACCAACTTTGTAAATTACTTTTATTATTGATATACTGCCACACAACATTCAGTATGTTATTACCCATAACGTATATCATATACACATGAAGATGACATCTGTTCGCCTCAACAAATGCCTTTTTGTATCGTCTCAAAATGTGAAACAAATGTATAGACTGAATGGTGTAGCTGTCCCAATAAATTTCAGTTGGTTAAACATCCAGTGACTGCAAATACTGAGTGCTTACCGTAAACACGGAGCTGTACTCGACATGATCTTACAGCCTGACCTTGCAGGAATTATGAAGTATGAATTTCACAAATTATTTAAATTGTTACCTATGTACTATGTATCTAACGTATAGGGAATATGATGTTAATATAAATGCTAAACCAAATTTGAGTAAAAAAAAATAATATGTCACTGATCTTCTATTAAGTGCCTCTGACAACCTGAAAAAAGTGAAGTGAAATATGACCCATCTTTCACACAGTGTTTATGTTTACAGGATTCCCTGCTTTGTATTTTCTGATCAGCTTTCACTACTTCCTTGCTTTACAACACTTATTACAGTTAATGAACATCATCTTTATTAATCAATCAAGTGATCTCTTTATTTTTCATGTGTCCACCAAGTCCTCCATATCAGAGTAAGCTAAGCTTTCAATAAGGTTTCCAAATATTTGAAGACACCCCTTATATCTAGCCATCTTTTGTACCCAGACCACCATTTTAAAAATGATGTTTACTCAAAGCTATCAAAAATAAGGCTGATGTTTCAGTTCATTTAAAAGTCTTTCAATAAGAATTTCTTTTTTTATTATTAAAACTATAGTAGCCTAGCTCTGAAAATAACGTAAAAATGTTTAGGAAGAATCCTGTCTTTAATTTAATCAGCAGGATCTGATCTTTACACAACTGAAACATACATCACAGTACTTGGATTAAGCTTGTATTACTCGCCATACAGAGAATTCCATGGTGTGCAGAAATGTAACAGCAAAATATCCTTCGTGAAATGTAATAGACTTTCAGTCATCCACTGGTGCATGTATCTGAAGAAAGAGAGAATGAAATTCAGTGGAAGGAAGACATTAGTCACTCCTTAGTGTAAATTAACTGTAACACATTTTGGTGTAACTTTACTGTAGGCTACTGATGATAAAGCTACACGAAACCTACACAAGCCTTTCATATCTAACAAATATCTTGAAGTCTTATTGCAACAATCGTCAGTAATAGGTTCTAGGATGTAACTGACTAAAGTAGCTCTTATTTTTTGTAGGACACACAGGTGTAGGTTTGTTACTTGTTGTGAAGAGTACTTATGAACGTCATGCAGACCTATAAACAAAGATCTACAATAGCTTTTAGTAGTCTCATCGATCCAAGCTCACCATTTCCGCCAATTTAGGCCACGCCATTGCCATGACAACTCCATCATCAGGTGTGGGAGAGGTCTCCAAGTTCCAATATACAAAGTTATGAAAAACCGAGGAAACTTTCACAGTTCTGTCCTGTAAAATAATAAAAAATGAAAACAAATAATTTAAAATATATTCAGTACATCTTTGATAACACCAAGTGCATGGGTAGGTGAATTGACTTCTGTAATAACTGTCCTGGTTTGTGAGTTAATGAGTGTGTATGTGTGAGTGAATGTGTGTGTGCCCAGATATGGATTGGCGCTCTGTCCTGGGTGAAATCCTAGTGCCCGATGCAGTCCTCCAGGTGGACGGTCGTTTCTGGTCGAGAGTACGCTGTGCGCGTTTGGCTGCCGCTTCTCGCCAGTGTGTGTGTGTGAATTGAGCGTTCTGAGCAGTGTAGATTGTAAAGCGTCCTTGGGTATCTAGAAAGGCGCTATATAAGTGTAAGGATAAAATGTGTACAGTGTACATCTGCAAACCACACACAGTTCTATTTATTTAATTTTTACGAAGTGATACCTCGCACCAAGATAGCATTAGCTGCAGATTCCTTAGGTGCTATAAGTTGCAAGGTGGGGCTTCCATGGATTATAGTTGTTTTTCCATCAAATCCCACAGATACTTATTCAGACTGATATCTGTGTATTTTGGAGGCCACATTGACACCTTGAACTCTTGGTCATGTTCTCAAACAATTTTTGCTATGTGGGAGGGCACATGATCATGCTCAAAGACACCACTGCCAGCAGGGAATACAGGTTCCATGTAGGGGTGTACTTGGTGTGCAGTCGTGGACAAGGGTCAGCATGGGGACTCAATTGCCTGCAGGTACCGCTGGACTTAACTGTTCTGAAGACCAGCATTTAACATGTAGATTATTGTTCAGCAATTTACGCTACACTAGCGTGTTGGTAGGATCAGATCAAACAGGCTAGCCATTGCTCCCCATGTGCATCGATGAGCTTTGGGCACCCATGTCCATTGCCTGTGCACTGGTTGTCCTTGTTAGGACCTCTTTTGGCAGATACTACCATAGGAGGAAACCTATGTGGACAAGGGGAGAACACGCCAAATTTCCCGATCCAATGTTAAAGATTTTTAATAAAGTTTTCGGAGCAGATCTATGTGGAGTTTACTGTGTTATTTTTTGTAAAAATACAAATTAAATATTAAATCAGCATCTTGAATGTAAGCAATTTTTTAAAGCACTGCAGAGATATTCAGTTGTCGAGCTGTTTTTAATAAATATAAATGTACTTCAAGTATGCACTTGCAAAAGTACTATCTAGGAAAATAAAAGTATCAGATCTGCACTCAATATTTAAATACCTGGAGGTGGGGGGGGGGGGTGTATTAATTAACCTTAAGTGTTAAACCTCTAGACTTTTATTGTTCTACTTTAAAAAAAGGCCTACTTCTTGATCAGAGGATGGTTTTTGAACTTCCTTCAGTACGAGTCCAGTGTATCCCTGTGGACAGTTCACCTTCGCACCCTTCAGCCCTCTGCCTCGAAACGACACGCTCCGCTCTACAGCAGCAAACAGAGACAGCACAAGAAGAGTTAGGGGTCTTTGCTGTCTTTTTGCAATTTAACTTCTATAAACTGGAACAAAATTTGGTTCTTCATGCCGAACAAACAACAGGAATTCATTACACACACACACACACACACACACACACACATTACACAGAATCTACATAAGACACTAGATATAACATCATCAATCAAGTTCAACATCACAATAAATACATTACACTCACAGAACAATAACACAAGTCAGACAATGTACATGACAAAAGGTGAAGGACTTCACATAACACTACCTCCAGGGTTTATTCCCCAATTTTAAATAAATCAACAGCCCTGATTAATATCCATAATAAATGTCCATATGCAACTATAAATGGACCATTGATGGAAGGTAATTACATAAGCTTCCAACCACATGAGGTTAACTAAGAAAATGTTACTGCTGTGATGGCTAGTTTACAAAATACCAAAGCAACATTTTTAGAATGTTTTTGGGGTAGTGATGGTTAAGGCATGTGTAGTCAGTTAAGATGTTGGTAAGGATTTTAATCTAGTCCAGGTAGAATCTGCGGATGCAAAATGTAAAATCTGAGAATTTCGAGTAGAATCTTTTTGTTGTTGTTGTGGTAGTGAATTGGATGATGCTCCGAACCCTAACACCATTACAACACACAATTAAAATGCACTGCTGGAAACATACCACATTTCTCTTCTTTCACGGTGGAGGTGAAGAATTTGGAGACCTCCGCCGGTCCGTCATGTTCAATCTCGCAGGGTAAAAGATGGAGTTGTGGTTTTTCTGCCTGCTGCAGTGAGCTGAGCTGGACTGTGGTTACACAGCTGTTCACAGACATCTACCAGGGAAACACAATAAATATGAATCAGATTTACAATCATACTCAGCTCCATAGGTGTGAATTTCTACAAACAGTAACACATATGGACTCATTTAAAGTGTTCTACAGAGATAAAAAGTGACACAAACAAAATAAAAAGCCTGAAAAAGAATGAACATGAGACATGTGCGTCTCTTAAAGATATAGGCAAGTTGGTTGACACTTTCAGTAGCTATTCAAGTTCAAATTTGATAAATGTCTTTCTAAAATAAAGCTCAAATAGAGCTAACTGCAGATCGATTAAACGAAAACATATGAATCTCTGACTAGCTACAAGTCATTTTACCCGTGTTCCCACTGTAAGGGTCAGTCTCTGTAGAACAGTTTATTTTAACGTGGTCCTGGTTAAGTCAGGGCCACATAAATACAAAATTTAGTTTTTAGTTAACAAATGCAATATGGCGGTTATAATAACCATTTACAACTGATAAAAATGAACAGATAACACTGTTACCGTTGTGTTGTCTGGATCAGTGTTGTTTTGGGGAAAGCCTCGCCCTGATTGGACACTTTTCTCTTCGCCGCAGCGTTTCGATTTTTGGCGGGAAAACTTCACACACACTGCCACGTACAGACCGGGGGCGGTACTACACCAACTCAGCCTCTGTGGGGTTACCGACCTTATTCTACAGCTGTGGACAGGAGTCGTTCGCGGGCGCCCTCTAGTGTTAGCGTCTTCTGTCTCTTTCTTATACGTAAAAACAAGATGTGACCATTATTCTCCGCTGCGTTTGTTTGTTTGTTAGAGCTGATTTTTTAATTCTTATTGTTAATATAAATAATAGAACTTCCTGTACGCGTGCCTTGAATTTGCGTACATTTATGTTAATGATTTGATTAATCTGTAGATCATACACTATCAAAACAAAATCAACAATTCATTAAGGTCATTAAGGTCATAGAACGGAATAAATCTATTGATGTTCAGATAAATTCTACAAGACTAACGTTTAGAGCACCGTTAATGTGAAAACACTAGTATGTGCAGTGTACTATGTAGGGGACACTAAATGATTTGGGACACATCCGATAGCGAGCAACACTAAAATGTGTCCGGCTAACAACAAAGCACACAAATAGGTCACTCTGATTGACTACAAAAATGGACAGAATTCCTGCTTTAAAGGTGCCTCAACGCCACGCACAGCTTTACAAGTGAGTGACATTAGATAAATAACTGTGGTAAACAACAGAAAACATGTTTCATTAATAATAATATCAACCTTGAAATCTCGAAAACCTGTACACTGGAAAATCTTATACGGTGTTTAATGAGGGAGATTCCTGTTGGATAGTCATCAGCTTTGGGTTTATGTTGTAAAATGAAACCAAACATGACATACTGGTAATACCACAATTCAATTTTGTGTTTCAGAAAACATCTGTTGGCACTGGCTGTTTTAGACAAACAGTACTGTGTACAGAAACATTCAGATGGGACAGTGACTCTCCCCATCCTTCCAACTTCTGTAAAACATCTGAATCTGCTCTCACTTCAGAGTTCTGTTGATCCCAATGGTTCCTGTGAGATAATTAATATACAGGTATTTATAACACATACGTTCTGTACAGCTGTCTGTCTAAATATTTATCCTTGAATCATTTTGCCTGTTTTTTTATCTATAGACTCCTCAGTTTTCAAGAAAAGGAAAAGTGAAATCCTGCCGGGAGAGAATTATAGACGCTGTGCAGCCACTAGTGGTTTCCAGAGGAGAAAAATGGAAACAAGAACTAGAGGACGATATTCCCAGAGGATGGCAAAGGCATGAGGATCTGGTCCTGTTTGGAGAAGGATATTTTTCACAGAAAATCTGGACAGAGCTGGGTGAGTCCCACTTAGCCTCATGAGTATCATTCTTTCATTGTCTGTAACCGCTTATCCAGTTCCGGGTTGCGGTGGGTCCGGAGCCTACATGGAATCACTGGGCGCAAGGCTAAATGGTTCACAAAGAGATGGGTTTTCAGTCTGCGTTTAAAGATAGTAAGACAGTTCGCTGTTTGGACAGACAGTGGAGTGACGTGGGTGAACTTTAGAAGTTTGAAGACAGGCCGTGCCGCTGCATTCTGGATCACCTGAAGGAGCCTGATGGCCCGCAGAGGAAGACTAGCCAGGAGTGAGTTGTGGTAGTCAAGCCTTGAAATAACTAAAGACTATAGACAAGCACCTGGGCAACCTCCTGAGAAAGAAAGGATCGGATCCAGAGAATGTTGTACAGTAGGACACTGCATGACCAAGTCAGGTTCGTGATATGGGTTGCGAATGATAGCTGGCGATCCAGAATCACACCAAGGCTCAAGGAGCATCTCCAGATGGAACAACCGAGGAGTTCTCAAATGAGATAGCAAGATCTTGATGAGGGCTGGCCGTTCCAGGGATGAAAAGCAGCCCAGTGTTGCTAGGATTGAGCTTCAAGTGGTGAGACGTAATGTTAGTCAGACATGACGAGATTCGTCTGGAAACCTGAGTGTCGGATGGTGGGAAGGAAAGCATTAGTCGAGTGTTATCAGTGTAATAGTGGTAAGAGAAACCATTAGGGGTAAATATATCACAAAGTGAACGGGTATACAATGAAAAGAAAAGAGGACCCAGCACAGAGCTTTGAGGGACACCAGTGGATAGCCTGCATGGAGCAGAAGTAGATTAGTTCCATGTTACCTGGTGTCCTCCAGATAAAGACTCAAACCATTTGCTTAAGGGATAATTGATTGTAGACTGCATGTTCAAGAATTTTAGAGAGCAGAGGAAGGAGTGGATCTGGTCTGTAGTTACTGGAGTCTGAGGAGTCCTAAAGGACAAAGGAGCTTGACCAGAAGACAAGGACCTGTTTATGATGAATGTGATGAAGTGCAGTAGGTCCACTGAGATTGACTGTAGCAGTGTTGATGGGATGGGGTCCAGTAGGCAGGTGAATGGCTTGCTGGACTTGAGTAGCTGTAGTACGTCATCTCTGGAAAGGGAGGAAAAGCATGTTAAAGGTTTACGATATGACGACTACTAGTGCTTGGATCAGATGCTGATGCTTCCAGTCTCCCTTGTAGAAAGACAACTTCACAGTAGCTACTTCATTAGAGAACCTAGATAGGAGAGATTGGTAGGAATGAAGATTCAAGTCAAGCTGGGATTTCCTCCACCTTCTCTCTGCCTTACTTTATTTCTCTCCGGTTGCTGCGGAGAATATCTGTCCACCAGGGGGCACGTGGTGAGGATCTTGGAGGCCTGGAGGATATGTGAGATAGAATTCTAGAAGAAAAGAGAATCTGAGGAAATGCAGTAAAATAAAATGCACATGCAGCAAGTTGAAATGTAAACAATAGCTTGACTGTGCGCATCTAACACTGACACACACACCTTTTTAAAGAAAGTGTTGAACATTTCTGGAACATTAAGGTTTATTTGATTCTGATCATTCTGTAGGATGTGAGCTGTGGTTGGCTGTGTCTCATGCACTGGGAGTGAAGCGTATAGCCCAAATAACACGTGTCTCCCAGGACGGCTATCGAACACCTGTAGTTACGATGCTGTTAGGGGATAGCAGCTGTGTCGCACACATCGATAACCACATCAGGTAAAAACTCATTTCAAAAAATTATTAAGCATAAATAATGTATAAACCCATGTCTATTAGTAGATTATTTATGAGTTATCTCTATTGCTGTCATATCCATCTGTAACTGGGAGTACAAGAAAGCCTCAATTTTTTTTGTGCCATTGCGTAGGCAGGACAATTCTCCCTTGCCAACAGAAGCATCTATTAGCTGACATTATATATTTATGTATATACTATGCTGAAAAGATGCAGAGAAAGCAAGTAATCCCTCCCAGCTTAGTAACATCGTGTGAATGAAGGAGATCTACTTAATGTGTGGATTTGGGAAGGATTAAGAATGAAATGCCTGTTATATCAGTCCTCTAAAAACTCTTGAACTTACAGGTATGAGTTTGATGTCACAAAGTGCATGTTCTCCTTTGGAAACATCACTGAGAAACTGAGGATCGCCTCGTTTAACTGCAGCGGTGAGACAGTGGTTGATCTGTATGCAGGTATGTTATCATTAGTGAACATCATTAGTGATCACTGTGCCTTGATTTTGTATCTGGAAATGTCTACCACCTGGGGAACTGTGACTAAAATATTTGTGCTCATTGCTTTCTTTGTTGTAGCACATTATGTTAATTTTGGGAGAATGTACATGGCTTAAATAATACGCTGAAGATTATAAAATGTGTGAAGAATCTACAAGCCATAAGTGATCAATATAAAACATTATCCTCTAAGAAAAATAATCCTTTGTAATGTTTAATATTATATACAGTATAAATAAACCAGTTACAGTAACAGTACACTCTTCAGCTAACACAGAGCAAGTCCTAAGCCTAAATACACCAAGGCCTAAAATGAGTTGTCTCTCTTTTGATTGTCGGTTTCAATCCAAGCCCTTCTCCTCTATCAGGTATTGGATACTTCACGCTTCCTTACCTGGTTCATGCGCGTGCGCGTCACGTTCATGCATGTGAATGGAACCCAGACGCAGCAGCGGCTCTGCAGAGAAACCTGCAGCTGAATAAAGTCAGAGAACGCTGTACAGTGCATCAGGGAGACAACAGACTTGTAAGGACCACTTAAGATCAAATATATTTGCATCAGTTCAAAATAATTGGGTATTTTTTTGTAATAATTATTTTCACTTGAAGAGGCCTGTCTCTGGTGTAACATGGTGGTGTTTGAAAGGTTGTAAACCCTTTAGAAGATTCTACCTTTCTGCAGAAACATGACAATAAAAGTCCTAAAAGTGAATCAAGAGAACCCCTTAGCTCATGAGGAAGAAACCTTGAGAGGAACCAAGACTGGGAACCCATCAGAAAAATAAAAAACAAATAACAATAAACAGCAGTAAACTGATAGAAATAATGAGTTATAAGTAAAATGAAGGTAAAATATAAGTTATGAAGGCACACGAGGGAGCGAGACATGTCGTCAGTGATCCTGTGGGAGAGTAAAAACGGGTAAATCCATTTGGGCTAAGAGAGTTCCTTGCATGCCCTGTAGGAGAGACAATAAAAAAATCAATATCACGATTAATTGTACATTTTACCTTGATTATGATTAATGAACGATTATTTTGTTCTTGTATTTCTGACCCTCATATTTCAGTGACGAGGCCTGTGCTGTGAATATGCTCAAGCATTAAACATTTCTAATGTTGCTAGGGGCTTGTTCTTCTCTTGATTTTTTGAGCACTGTTCATATTTGCTGTGTGATTGTGCTTTGGCCGCTGAAATTGTTTTTTTTTTCTCAGCGTTTACATTTGACTTTTTGTTCAGTGTTGTATTAATTACAGTCAAAACCAGACCTTAATGACTTTGAACTGCTGGGCAATAGGCCAAATTCTTTCTCCTTAGCCCAGGTACGATGCATTGACTGTGTCTCTGCTTCAGGTGTAGTTTGGTATTAGGAGCAGTTGTTGAAGCCTCTTTCCTGGACACTTGATGCACTGACACCAGCCTCAGTCCACTCCTTTGTCAGGAAAAGTAGATTCAAAAACCTGACAGAGATTCACAATCATGGGTGTGGTTTTCTTACTTATCAGACCTGTCCACTTTCCATTAATATTCTCGATTCAGCCATGATCAGCAATGATCTTCTGTGGCCTACCCTTGTGGTTGCTGATGACCATTTTCTGTGGTGGTGTGTGTGCTGAACCAGACAGAGAGGTGTTTATACCTTTTGAATAGTAATTTACTCGAACTGGAAATAAAATGCTCTATTAATTAGAGACACTGACATATATACCACACCAATTGAAATAAAATAAAGTAATACAGATAAAGGTTAATAATATGGCACCTAATGTGTGTTGAATACAAAGTATTTACATTTTTAAATTATTCATTCATTCATTATCTGTAAATTTTATCCAGTTCAGGGTCGCGGTGGTTCCAGAACCTACCTGGAATCATTGGGCGCAAGGCAGGAATACACCCTGGAGGGGGCGCCAGTCCTTCACAGGGCAACACACACTCACACATTCACTCACACCTACAGACACTTTTTTGATCTGTGGGAGGAAACCGGAGCACCTGGAGGAAACCCACGCAGACACAGGGAGAACACACCACACTCCTCAGAGACAGTCACCCGGAGGAAACCCATGCAGACACAGGGAGAACACACCACACTCCTCAGAGACAGTCACCCGGAGGGAACCCACGCAGACACAGGGAGAACACACCACACTCCTCAGAGACAGTCACCCGGAGGAAACCCACACAGACACAGGGAGAAAACACCACACTCCTCACAGACAGTCACCCGGAGGAAACCCACGCAGACACAGGGAGAACACACCACACTCCTCACAGACAGTCACCCGGAGGAAACCCATGCAGACACAGGGAGAACACACCACACTCCTCAGAGACAGTCACCCGGAGGAAACCCACGCAGACACAGGGAGAACACACCACACTCTTCACAGACAGTCACCCGGAGGAAACCCACGCAGACACAGGGAGAACACACCACACTCCTCACAGACAGTCACCCGGAGGAAACCCATGCAGACACAGGGAGAACACACCACACTCCTCAGAGACAGTCACCCGGAGGAAACCCACGCAGACACAGGGAGAACACACCACACTCCTCACAGACAGTCACCCGGAGGAAACCCATGCAGACACAGGGAGAACACACCACACTCCTCAGAGACAGTCACCCGGAGGAAACCCACGCAGACACAGGGAGAACACACCACACTCTTCACAGACAGTCACCCGGAGGAAACCCACACAGACACAGGGAGAACACACCACACTCCTCACAGACAGTCACCCGGAGGAAACCCACGCAGACACAGGGAGAACACACCACACTCCTCACAGACAGTCACCCGGAGGAAACCCACGCAGACACAGGGAGAACACACCACACTCCTCACAGACAGTCACCCGGAGGAAACCCACGCAGACACAGGGAGAACACACCACACTCCTCACAGACAGTCACCCGGAGGAAACCCACGCAGACACAGGGAGAACACACCACACTCCTCACAGACAGTCACCCGGAGGAAACCCACGCAGACACAGGGAGAACACACCACACTCCTCACAGACAGTCACCCGGAGGAAACCCACGCAGACACAGGGAGAACACACCACACTCCTCACAGACAGTCACCCGGAGGAAACCCACGCAGACACAGGGAGAACACACCACACTCCTCACAGACAGTCACCCGGAGGATCTGTCCTGAATGGCTCCCCTGTATTGTGTATTCAGAAATAGAGCTAAAAATAGGAATGTATATGTAAATTATATGGACGTGTGGAGGCTATGGGTTGGACAATGGAAGGAAAATCTTGTGTTGCAAATGAATGTCAGGGAGATTTAATTACACTCCATTATAGACCCTTTTTATGGGTTCAGTCATTGTGTTTATTTGATACAATGTAAAGGACAGCTGATTTTTCAATTTATGCACTTTTCTGTGTTCTTTTCAGCTCTCCCTGAGTGATATAGCTGACAGAGTGAATCTGGGCCTGATTCCCAGCTCTGAAGAAGGATGGCCTGTGGCATGTCGCCTCCTTAAGAGAGAAACTGGAGGAATATTGCACATCCATCAAAATATCACCACACCAGTCCCCCATCAGGAGCTGCACAAGTTTTCAGACTCACAGAGCACAGACGTAGTGGATAGCAAGGAGGCTGAGAAGGCATCGCTGAAGAACCCGAGAGACAGAGTAGTGTGGTACTGCTGGGCGAAAAACACAGCCAAAAGTATAGAATCGCTTTTACAAGAAATAACCAAGAAAACCTGGGCAACCAACATTAAACACATAGAACACGTGAAATCCTACGCACCACATATCAACCACATAGTATTGGACTTAGAGTGTAAACCAATTAAATACATTTGTAGACAAGAAATTGACTTTGCTTTGCCTGGCACATTGAACATGTTTTCTGACATTCACAAATAACAGTAAACAAATGTTGCAGCAGGGAACCACCCCAAAGCGCTCATTTGAATTTTATAGGGAGTAACAAAATAACAGGCTGCCTGTGTGTGTGTGTGAGCATATTGTATGTGTGTTTTCATTGCAGCATGTTGCTCTCTGAAAAACACCTCGTAACTACAAAGCAGTGAAGTTATAGGAGAAGGAAAAACATTCTTAACTTTCAGTAGAAATTAATGCAGCAAATAATTTAAAAATTACAATGGCAATATCTGTTGGTCCGTTCATCATGAATTTTTTTCCTCAATGTAAAAATATGCAAATAAAGCAAGACATTTCTGTTTAATTACACTGTATAATGGTTTGTGAAGTGAAATTAGAAGTGGATTTTTTCCTTTCTTACTTGGAACAAGACTTAGTCAGATTCTTCTTTTAATGAAATTTTCCAATTTCATCTCCTGGACTCTCCCTGTGTCTGCGTGGGTTTCCTCCGGGTGACTGTCTGTGAGGAGTGTGATGTGTTCCCCCTGTGTCTGCGTGGGTTTCCTCCGGGTGCTTCGGTTTCCTCAACCACAATCAAAAAACACATGTTGGTAGGTGGATTGGCGACTCAAAAGTGTCCGTAGGTGTGAGTGTGTGAGTGAATGTGTGTGTCTGTGTTGCCCTGTGAAGGACTGGCGCCCCCTCCAGGGTGTATTCCCGCCTTGCGCCCAATGATTCCAGGTAGACTCTGGACCCACCGCGACCCTGAACTGGATAAGGGTTACAGATAATGAATGGATGAATGAATCTCCTGGACTTATACAATGTTCTTTTATTTAACACAGATATTACCTCTCCTTCTGGACAAGAGAATGAAATACAACTTTAGGGAAAACAACTGCACTTTAAAACCACTATTGTGCCTTTTAAATGTACACTGTCTGTACCTTTAGTGGCTAATAATGTACCTCTAATATTCTCTTTTCTAAGACTAGAGGAGACAGATCTGGGCTGCAGGCAGGCCACTCCAGTCTGTTAAGCCATGCAGAATGAGGCCAGACATTGTCTTGCAGAAATAACCATGAACTTCCAAGGAAAGTCATCTCCATCATAGTGGGACATAAGCTTTTTCAAAATCCCACTATATGCCTCAACATCAACGATACATTCAGACATAGGCAAGTCACCTCAATACCTTTACAGACGTTGTCTTTTGAGCCTGTTGCTGATAGGTTTCAGTGGTCCTTTTTTATCTTTGGGGGAAAAAAAGCAAGAAACTAAAACATGACTTACTTAACCACAACAATTTTTTGGTCTTTTTGGCCAAAAAATGTGAGCTTGGGCAAAGAGAACTCAACAGCAAGATTATGCCGTTTGCTCCTTTAACTTATAACAGTCTGGATGGATGGAGACAAGGACCAATCTCAAGTCTGCCCTTTTGGTATGAGGTTTAGGAGGCGGCAGATAGACAATCAAATACTGACAGTGAGGCCAATTTATGGGCGGAGTGTCTGAGAGTGGCACTGGACACAAGCCATCTCAATTTACAAAGAGAACATTTGATGCGTGCTACTTTAATACATTTTTGTTCTCCTGATTATTGAGAAATTCATTCATTCATTCATTGTCTGTAACCCTTATCCAGTTCAGGGTCGCAGTGGGTCCAGAGCCTACCTGGAATCATTGGGCGCAAGGTGGGAATACACCCTGGAGGTTGCGCCAGTTCTTCACAGGGCAACACACACACACACACATTCACTCACACCTACGGACACTTACGAGTCACCAATCCACCTACCAACGTGTGTTTTTGGACTGTGGGAGGAAACCGGAGCACCCGGAGGAAACCCACACAGACACAGAGAGAACACACCAAACTCCTCACAGACAGTCACCCGGAGCGGGAATGGAACCCACAACCTCCATGCCCCTGGAGCTGTGTGACTGTGACACCTACCTGCTGCGCCACCATCTTGTTTTGCCCATTGTACAATGTTTTAAAATGTTGCAGCTCTCACATTCTACTCTTTTATTTAAACAATAAATAAAGGTTCAAAATGATTTGTAACTCACATGAAGGTTGTCCTGTTTGCACTCTGGGGAAGACTAATCATTTTCAGTACTTATTTATAGCCAAAAGTTCAGAACCTCCTACTCATCCAACATATCTTTTTATGGTTTTACAATGAATACTGTTTCATTGCTGTGAGGATTTGATTGCATTCAGACATTACTGAGGTAAGACACTGATGTTTGCTGGCTAGTTCTAGATCACAAACATGCCTCCAATTCATCCCAGAACCCAGAGGGACTGAGCCCCGTTATTCCAGAGGACACATAGCCCAATGCCAGGGGCTTAATGCTTCTGTAGTCCACACTTGGAACAGGGCATGAAGACTTACTCATTGGCAGCTGCTCCAGAGCGTCATATTTCGTATCAAGATTTTTGTAGAAATTTAACAAACTGTGCAAGTAGTGGGAACTTAAATTATCTGTGATCTTTTGACTTACTGTAACTAAAAAAAAAACCTCGACCGCGCTAATCAGTTTATCTCTCTCTCTTTCTCTCTCTCTCTGTGTCTCTCTCTCTGTCTCTGTGTGTGTGTGTGTGTGTGTGTGTGTCTGTCTCTCTCTCTCTGCGTCGGTCCCTCTCTATGTCTCTCACTCTCTCTCTCTTTCTGTGTATGTCTCTTTCTCTCTCTCTATCTACCTATCTCTCTCTCTCTATCTGTGTGTGTTTAGGTGGGAGTTCCCTTCGAGAGGAAACTGACGTGTTCAGTTCAGCTGTCGCTGAATACCCAGGCTGCACATTTAAGACCTGATTAACACGAGCTGTGCTATTTCTTCCTTCAAATGTTGCCAGTAAAATAGATTTTTTTCTTTTTCTTTTTACTCATTCCTGGATCAAACTGACGGTTTACAGGAACAAACTCGAAAGGACGGAAGACGGGAATGAAAAACGGGAAAACGCGAAGACTAGCCTCGGTGAGTTACGGAGATATACGAAGATTGGGATGGCGTGGGATTCATTAGTTTAGAGAAAGTTAAAGTCAGGTTTGTTTCCTTTATGAACGGCCTGGTGTGGACGTGTGTTACTCGCAGGTGTAAATCAGGCATCACATGTAACAGGAGCTCTGTGACCACTCTATAGATTATAATGCTGCATTACACAATCTTCAAATCAAAAGGTATAAAACCTACATTTATTTATTTACCTCAGTAAGAATTGAACTCCTAAATATTTACACCATAGCTGTAATAAAGTGAAAATACTTTTTCTTAATTATTGTCCTAATTTCTTCACAATAAATTTAATTTTAAAAAGTATAATACCCACTGACACTACATTTTCCAACATTTGCAGTCACCTCTTACAATTATTGAATTTAGCAGCTTTAATTGGTGCTAGGTGTTTAGTTTTGTATACACAGGAGCTGGTCATAAATGAGAATATCATGAAAAAGTTGATTTATTTCAGTAATTTCATTCAGAAAGAGAAACTTGTGTATTACACTCATTCATTACACACAGACTGATATTTTTCAAGTGTTTATTTCTTTTAATTTGATGATTATAACTGACACCTAATGAAAACCCCAAAGTCAGTGTCTCAGAAAATTAGAATATTGTGAAAAGGTTCAATATTGAAGACACCTGGTGCCAAACTATAATCAGCTCATAATTAACTCAAAACACCTGCAAAGGCCTTTAAATGGTCTCTCAGTCTAGTTCTGTAGGCTCCACAATCATGGGGAAGACTGCTGACTGACAGTTGTCCAAAAGACGACCATTGACACCTTACACAAGCAGAGCAAGACACAAAAGGTCATTGTAAAGAGGCTGTTCACAGAGCTGTGTCCAAACTCATTAATAGAGAAAGGAAGGGAAAAATGTGGTAGAAAAGTGTACAAGCGATAACCGCACCCTGGAGAGGATTGTGAAACTAAACCCATTCAAAAATGTGGGGGAGAGTCACAAAGACTGGACTGCAGCTGGAGCCAGGGCTTCAAGAACCACCACCACACAGACGTATGTAAGACATGGGTTTCAGTGTCGCATTCCTTGTGTGGAGCCACTCCTGAACAAGAGACAGTGTCAGAAGCGTCTCGCCCCTGGGCTAAAGACTAAAAGGACTGGACTGCTGCTGAGTGGTCCACAGTTATGTCTCTGATGAAAGTAAATTTTACATTTCCTTTGGAAATCAAGGTCCCAGAGTCTGGAGGAAGAGAGGAGAGGCACAGAATCCACGTTGGTTAAGGTCCAGTGTAAAGTCAGTGATGGTTTAGGGTGCCATCTCATTTGCTGGTGTTGGTCCACTGGTCTCCCTGTTCTTAACTGGCCAGAAAACTCACCTGACCTTAACCCCATAGACATTCTATGGGGTATTGTGAAGAGGTAGATGCAATACACCAGACCCAACACTGCAGAAGAGCTGAAGGCCACTGTGCCACAGACCGATCCACTCCATGCCACACCGCATTTTTGCAGTAATTCAGGCAAAAGGAGCCCAACTAAGTACTGAGTGCTGTACATGCTCATATTTTTCAGTCGGACAGCGTTTTTAAAAATCATTAGTGATCATTAATTTTCGTTAGGTGTCAGTTATAATCATAAAAGTAAAAGAAATAAACACTTGAAATATATCAGTCTGTGTGTGATGAATGAGCGTAATACACAAGTTTCACTTTTTGAATGGAATTACTGAAATAAATCAACTTTCATGATATTCTAATTTTATGACCAGCTCCTGTACAGTGGGAACAATCTCTGTAGAAAAGCCTGGAATAAAATGACATGAGCGTAAAATCATAATTTTCCATGCTGATAATGGGTTTGAAGTGTTTTAAAGTCTCCCACCATTGGGCTGCAGGTTCTCTTGGGTGCGTGATATAGACCCTAAACTTTGGGAGGAGTTGGAGTTTTGTTTGGGATCCAGAATGAATCCCCAACATCTTGACATCTCAAATGATCAAGGACATCCTCAAAAAACTGTTTCATGTAGTGTAACACTGGTTACTGCAGAAATGGAAGTAACAAACTACCCTAAGTTCTTTTCAAATAATTTTTTTAAATATTAATTATTATTATTTTTAAAAAGTAGATGCTTGAAATCCACGATTTTAAGGGGAAACTCTACTTCAGGAGTCAAATGACCTTATAATATTTTACTTCTGTAAAAATTTTGTTTATTTTGGTGGTAGTTACATTTTTATTTGCCGTTAAATAATTTGAATGAAGTAAATTATTTGAATTATTTCCAAGTATGACTGGGCGTACCTGCATATATCAATCAACCTTATCTGAGACCTCAGGCAGCAGTTTGGTCTCACTTGGCCTTCTGAATTCATTCAGTGTTTAAAGAATGAGGAAAAAGCCTCCAACTCAAGGCTAATGTTTATGTTATCGGATATGCTCTTTCCCTAAACCAGCATAATTGAAACGTTTTAATGCCCAGAGACTTGTTTTCTTCACTCTCTCACACTTGTTAACCCAGCCTCTGACGGTATGGTTCTCTAAAACTGGTGATTATTAACAGCCCAGAGCAGCATCATTAAATAAATGTTAACTAAAGAGCCCCACCCATTTCTTTGTGGCCTTAGAGGGTGGGAAGGCTGTGTTATGCTCCTTCGTGTTTTGTTTTGTTTTTTTTTTTTCTTTTTTCTGTTTCCTTTTCTGCCAGGCCCTTTTCCCATGGCTCCTATGAACCTTTGGGAAACTCTATACTGAAACAGCACAAATCTTAAATATTTAAAGCAGGACTGAGCTACAAATCAAGGTGACAGTTCTCATGCTCCTAAAACTTGTGGTGAATGAGGTGGATGTTCAGTCCTATTTGTTTGGGCTAGGAAACATACAAAATGTAAATGGCAAACAAATTTAGTTTCGCAGATGGTAAAAGGGGCCCAAAAGTGGTGCAAATGCAAAACACTTGGGGTAATGTTTTAAAAAATTGTTGTAATCTAGATATGAAACAGTGTATTAAAATATAAACTTTTTTTTTAAAACACAGAATTAACACAAAAATATCGAAAAATATGTGAAAGGTCCTAACCTCAGTCTTGAATGTTGTGGCATTTTTTTATATTCTTGTGTGAAATATCCATATTTTATTGAATTAAATTTGAAACTGTTTTGCATCATTACACCTATAAGTATAACATGAAAATTGGTTTGGATGGTAACCACATAAAGAGATGAATTCAATTCCAAATATCCCAAAAATAAATAAATATATATATATATATAGGCTGAAACATATATCAAAATGGCTCAATCATTTCTGCATCTCTGATCTGCATGTTGTGTTACTAAATTACATAGCTCCTACACTAAGCTACTGCTTGGCTGGAAGCACCCAAAAAAATAATAATAATAATTAATAAATAATAATTAAAAAAAGGAACACAATACACTGTATTTTCTATTTGTCACTAAAGATTAGTATAAAAGTCTCCGCCCATTTTCTTAACACTTCACCACTGTTTGCACAACAACTAGTTCACAAATACACTCTCGAGAGCTAAAGCTAAAAAGCACAAGGGCTGTGTTGACTTGTGTTGACTTAAGATATCATTGCAACTCTGACAGCTCAAAATTGCAACTCATCCCTGAAAGTAAACCCTAAACCTTGCTCTAATTTTTTTATTTACATCCTTCTAGGACACTGCAAAAAACTTTCTTAACAAGGTCATCTTAAGTCTAATTGATATATCTAATATATCTTCTGGCTGTAAAAATAAAATTAAAATTTTTTAGACAATTTCTATGATATATATATATATTTTGCCCAAGTCTTTCTATGCAGTAAAGGTCTCTTATTCCAGATTATCTTTACTATGTCTTGATGTTAAAATTATTTTACTTGTTTTTTATAATGTTCTTAATCATAATTTGGTAATGAGAAAAATGAGATTTTGAATAGATTTCAGATCTTTATGCCTAAATTTTTTTTTGCAGTGAAGGTGCATTTGAACTTTGATTACAACTGCACTAATGTTAAAGTCCTCAGAGTAACACACAGGCACAATTCTAATGGGTTTTATTTTTTTCTGAATATTATTTATATTAATTGTATACTGTATTTAATTTGTGCAGTACTGTAGGTCTGATGTGCTCTGTTATTAAAATTAATCCACAGAAATTGTGAGACCAATCAAGAAATTTTTCATCTGACCAATCAGAGCATGGAGACAATTAACATGTCCTTCCTGAGTGACTCAGAGAGAGAGCTGATCTTAAAAGTATTGCAGAGAGATGAGGAGCTGCGACGGCAGGAGGAACAGAGGGTCAAGTGAGTGCAAATTATATCAATATTCATTCATTCATTATCTGTAAGCTCTTATCCGGTTCAGGGTCACGGTGGGTACAGAGCCTTGGAATCATTGGGCACAAGGCGGGAATACACCCTGGAGGGGGCACCAGTCCCACAGACAGTCACCCGGAGGAAACCCACACGGACACAGGGAGAACACACCACATTCCACACAGACAGTCACCCAGAGGAAACCCATGCAGACACAGGGAGAACACTCCACACAGACAGTCACCCGGAGGAAACCCACGCGGACACAGAGAGAACACACCACACTCCTCACAGACAGTCACCCGGAGCGGGACCCAAATCCACAACCTCCATTTAGCTCGCAAAAAAAATCTTATTTATCATTAAACCAACATAATACATAACTGGAGTTATTTTTACTGTTACTTTTTTGCCATTTGATGCTGCATGGTATTAGCATTTTAAAATGTAAACGGAAAACAAATGTAGCTTCAAGGTGGCCAAATTAATCCCAAACACACACAGTATATTTAGAAATATATGAATTAGTATAGCCCGGTGAAGGACTGGCGCCCCCTCCAGGGTGTATTCCTGCCTTGCGCCCAGTGATTCCAGGTAGGCTCTGGACCCACCGCGACCCTGAACTAGATAAGCACTTTCAGACAATAAATAAATAAATGAATGAATGAATTAGTATATTTTCATAGTTAGTGTATCATTACAAATTAATATTTCAATATGTACGGTCCACTTCCAAGATCACAAAATGACACTTTTTGAATTCTGTAATGATAATATAAATACTAGCACATTTGCACTTCTGTAGCCTATAGGCCTAAAAGTTTGTAGGCACAAGTTAATTAAAATTTTGGATAAAACTAAGGTGTATTAAATAGTTTGGCTTCTTTGCAGCAGTACCCCCCTCTAATCTTCTCGGTAGGATCATACTTTTGTTAGTATTTTATTCAAATTCAGGCACATAAACACCAGTGAGTTAAAGTACTGATCTTAGGTGGTTAGTTCAGGGTCATAAACACTATCCCAGCTCATCCCAAATATATTGGATGGAATTTCATCACTCGCGGGAACACAGTTCAACTGCTCCACACAGCTGTGACCATATAGTTTTCTGCTCTTGATGCTCACAGGAGATTGAAGGTAGAGTTGTTGGACATCAAGAGAAAGGGAGCAAAACGCAGCAGTGGGAATTACAGTGAAAACAGCTGCGGACGCTGCCAGGAGCCACTTGGACGTCTGGGCTCCAGAACCAACCAGTGTCGAGCTTGTAAACACAAGGTGTGCCGAAAATGTCAGACTGTCCGGCCGAATGGCTTGTGGATGTGCAGTGTGTGCACCAAGGAGGCGTAAGTATTCTCAAACGCTTCGCAATATGGCTGTGTCCAATAATTTTCCTACTGTTTTGGTCCTCCTCTTCCCACTATTCCACTCCTGCTGCTCTTTGTGAGGTGAAATCTCACCAAAGAAGCTTTCAACATGAGATAAATCTCCAGTTTAGATTGACATTAATGTGTACTTCCTTGGGGAGTACTTACAACATGAGGAATCCAACTCTATCTGTAAATTCTTTGTTTTGATTTATTTATTTAATCATATTTCATGTGTTTTAAAGAGGACAAAGCCAAGGAAATGAGAAAATAAGACCACCATTTTAAATAAATCACATCTCCTGCAGCCATTCAGTTGCTGCACAGGACCTGCTTATATTGTGCATTAACTTCTGCTGCAAGTTAGCATTTCATTTTAAATAAAGTGCAAAATACTTAGCATATTGTGTAACTAATAGCATTAGTTATCATTACTACGTAAGTGCCGTCTCTTGTCTCCTTAAGTATATGGACACCGTGTCACCAAAGATGTTTCCCAGTCACAGAATAAAGCTGTTGGAGAATTTCTAGTTCTCACCATTCAGGGTCACGGTGCATTGGAAAATGAGGTAAATGATTAACTTAAGGAAGAACTGTTTTGATGTTTCTTTCTTCTAGAGACTTAAAGAAGAACACGGGCGACTGGTTCTATGACCAGAGGGTTAATCGCTTTTCCAAAACCCCTGGACATGACATCGTTCGAAACTCTCTCAGGAAGAGGCCACAGAGTGAGTTCAGGAAACAGATGCCAGCCAGTGTGATAGAGACATCCGACTTTCACTTTAAGGGATTGAAATGTGTTTTATGTTAAAATATTATTGTGTTGTGCAGGGTTCGCCATTCCATTCCGGGCAAATCCACAACAGACACATATCTAGTTCTGACACAGTATTTTTGTGCTTTTTCACATCTAACGCACCCAGTTTCATTCATTTACTCCTTGTGATCTATGTAAAGTCTGTAAAGTTTGGAAACCAAATAATATTCAGAGCATGAGATCACCAGGATTGGGGTTTGGAACTCCTGTTTTAATCTGAAACATGAAGCAGCCAATTAGTATTCACTCATTATTATTATTAATCATTAAATATGGTGTGACTTCATGAACTTCCTCTTTCTGAAATTTGCATGGCTCTCTGTTCCAGCAAGGAAACGTGAAACTGCAGGAGAAATGCTGCTGAACAGTTCAGAGTTAAACTCCAGCCAGACTTTACCTGTACCTCGACCCAGACTTAAGGACCTTGCTCAAGCCAACAACTTGACGTAAGTTGCTGACAGATGTAAGCAATATATACCACTATGAATGTAACATTTAAAGTTTGATTACTTTATGCATAAACCCTGTTGTTGTTTGCAATAGAAACGTGTTTTGTTTTTTTGTTTTTTTTTCCTTTTTTTGAAACCTAGCTTTTTTTAGCTGAAAAATGTCATAGGCAACGTTTTCATTGTCCGAGTGGATTGTATTTGTTAAATATGAAAAAAAACTGGAACAAAAAAAAAACGTGGACAATTAAAATAAGACTGAAAAGTACGTAGAATATTCAAGTTAAACTCTTTTGAAACAAACTGTTTATAAATATCAACAAAAATCCAGCAAAGATAAGTTGTTGCTCATAGATTTCATAAGACAACTGTCAGACAGTTAAAACAGAATATTTCTCATTGTAAGGTTGCAAATAATTTGGGTACTTCAGAATTTGCGGTAAATATTATTGTGAAAATCCAGAAAAATCTCAGTCCGTCTAGGATAAGCTGAAACCACTGCTGAACTTGTGCTTGGACTTTGAGCCCTCAGATGGCATTTTATGCACAACTATCCCAACACTCTAGTAAATACATTGGGATAACTGCTAAGGTGACTTGTTCACTGGACAAATTAAAAGCTAGCGATCTAGACAATTTGCACATTGCACTGTACAAATTAATCAGGAATATAACTTGACAGTGTCATCTAATGTTGAGTTTTATTTCTGTGGTCAACTCGTGTAGAAATTCCACCAGTAACCACAGGATTCATAAAGCTTTCTCTTTATCTACACACTGTAGAGTATTTGTGGGTGAGTTACTCATATTTTGTCTCATATTTTGGAGAGAGACCAGCTTTATCACGACTCATATAAAATTCTCTATATTTTTCACTCTTCAGATACTTTATTTTAGGTCCAGTGAAGTTTATAGAAGTCATACTGACCAGATCACTAGCTGCTCTCTCTACACATCTCTGGCTGCTCTGAGTATCCGTACAGGGTTGTGCCCAAAATTAATCAGTGCCCTATTCACTATATACTTCACTACATGGTGAGCAATGTAGGGAATAGAGTAGGGGACCATTTGGAACAGGCCTCACCTTCTATATGACGAAGGTATGTTGGGGCGAGCCCTCCTGGAACCCACTGAGAATCTACTCAAGACTCCGGAGCTCAAAAGATAAACAGCCTTAATATGACAGTTTAAGAGGAGCCTGGTGCAATTTTCCACCATCTTGAAATTGCCCAAAAAAGAAGTGGGATTGTACGAAACAAAACCTATCGCTGATTGGGCTGTGACACAGTGAAGGGACAAAACATCTGGCAGCTTGGTTAATAGAGTCATGGGTTTTTACTGTAGTAGAAATCAAAGGGGGGAGGGATGTCCTCCCTTTTGGTGGGGCATCGCCACATCTCACTAATGAACAAACCTCTCCTGCTGGAGTCCATGGTGTCATGAGGTCCTTGCCACACACATACACTATCATCTAGGGATGTCCTGCTCTGATCTCAAAGGACGTGTTTTATCCCATTATTTTAAGGCGAGAATTGAGACAATCTGATCTCCCTCAGCCGGAGGTCCATGGCTCCTAAATGGAGAGCTCGCTTCTCATTAGTTATCAGGTTTATTAAGCCAATCAGCAGCCAGAGTTAGCTATCCATTTAGTGCTGCTGCCAATGGAGTCACAGTCCCACCTTCAGGGGTTTGTTTAGCCGCTGTGCTGAGAGAATCAGGTCAGTGCTGAATAAATATAGTAATAATAGTAACAGTACTATTTAGTTAAATCTAAGTATTGGATTGGGACTTTGGAGTTACTTTATATTAAAAGACTCTGATCTGGATCAAGGGCAAAAAACTTCCCTGCTGTCATCGGCCCAAATTTATTGGTACCGTGATTCATTAATTCATTGGACCACGCTGCATGTTGCCATTTATCTAGGGTCTTTTAGGCAGCCTCACAAGTCCAGTTGCATTAAGAAAGGCAACCTGAAATTCCAAGGGTAAAGCCATGCATCAGTTCTATTAAGAAACACTGCTGAGTTCTCTGGGCTCAAGCTAATCTCTTATGATTTTAAAGACAGTGGAACTATGCTGTGGTCTGATGAATCCCATGTAGGGTTTTTTTTTATTTCTCTTTTTTCCTCAGTGTCAAAGGACCCTTGCCTTTTGTCATCGAAAAACATAGCAATATCTAGGCCCACACCTATCTTACTGACCTATTTCACCATCACATTCCTTCCAAAACCTTTGCTCCTCTGATGCCAAACTCGTGTCTATACTTCCTAAGACTAATCACTGGACCTGGGAGGACAGGGCCTTATCTGTAGCTGCTCCCTCCCTTTGAAACTCTTTCCTCAAACATGGGCGAGACTGCACTGACCTGGCTGTGTTTAAACCACTTTTCAAAACTCATTTCTTCAGATCTGCTTTTAATACAGGAGCTAATGTTGTTCATTTCCAAAGCTTAGCTTTTGAGTTTTGTTATTTATGTGTTGTATTTTATTTGAATTGCATTTTATATCCTTTAATGTTCTTATGCATTTTTGTTTCTGATTGTTTTTATGTAAAATTTTAAACTACAAACTATTATTATTGATATATTCTTAACATAAAAATGTTTACTGCACTAAATCCAGATGAACAGTGCTAATTCTGCACTAAATCAGGGTGAGGGGTAAATCTGCTTTAACTGCAGTAGTGGCTAATTTTGCTCCCTTTACTTTAATATTCACAATATTTTTTCATTACAATAAACATTTATCACAATGTTCATCATATTGTCCACTTTAGTGTATTTTATATAATTAATCTTGAATGGACGTTTGAGTTTGCATGTAATCAGTTAATATATTCATGTGTATGTACTCTGCATTGTTGTGTCCCTCAGCTCGTCCTATGATACAGACTCAGAGAGAGCCAGTCTCAGCAGCAGCCGCGCAGATACTGACTCTTTACAAAGCACTCCATCACTGCAGAGGTGAGGTCTCCTCTTTCAGTTATAGAGCAAAGAAAAACATCCAGTTGTAATTCTCATATTTTGGCCTGGTTTGCTAATTTTATTGTACAAGTTAGCAGGGATAGATTTCTAAGTAAGTTTTGTTTTGGTGTTTTGCATGGTGGTGCAGCAGGTAGGTGTCGCAGTCACACAGCTCCAGGGGAACTGGAGGTTGTTGGTTTGATTCACGCTCCGGGTGACTGACTGTGAGGAGTGTGGTGTGTTCTCTCTGTGTCTGTGTGGGTTTCCTCCGGGTGACTGACTGTGAGGAGTGTGGTGTGTTCTCTCTGTGTCTGTGTGGGTTTCCTCCGGGTGACTGACTGTGAGGAGTGTGGTGTGTTCTCCCTGTGTCTGCGTGGGTTTCTTCCGGGTGACTGACTGTGAGGAGTGTGGTGTGTTCTCCCTGTGTCTGTGTGGGTTTCCTCTGGGTGACTGTCTGTGAGGATTGTGGTGTGTTCTCTCTGTGTCTGCGTGGGTTTCCTCCGGGTGACTGACTGTGAGGAGTGTGGTGTGTTCTCTCTGTGTCTGCGTGGGTTTCCTCCGGGTGACTGACTGTGAGGATTGTGGTGTGTTCTCTCTGTGTCTGCGTGGGTTTCCTCCGGGTGGCTGTCTGTGAGGAGTGTGGTGTGTTCTCCCTGTGTCTGTGTGGGTTTCTTCCGGGTGTTCCGGTTTCCTCCCACAGTCCAAAAACACATGCTGGTATGTGGATTGGTGACTCAAGTGTCCGAGGGAGGGAGGGAGGGAGGGAGTGAGTGAGTTAGTTAGTTGCCCTGTGAAGGATTGGCGCCCCCTCCAGGGTGTATTCCAGCCTTGTGCCCAGCGATTCTGTGTAGGCTTCGCACCCACCGTGACCCTAAGAGTATAAGAGATTACAGATCAGGAATGAATGAAGTTTTGTTTTGAAGAGAAAATGAATAATCTTGTCTCTCAGGAAAGGAGAGGTTTTGGCAAAATCTAGTCCAGAAGGCTCCACAGTCAGTGTGAGGGCTCCTCCACCTGCTTCTGCACCTTCACCTTCACCCACACCCACTCCCACAAAAACCTCAAGTCCATCAGGATCCACCTCTGGCACTGAGACTGTGAGTGTACAGCCATTTGTCAGTAAATCCATCCATCAAAGTCTCTTCTACATATACTGCCTAGCTATGGAGGTTCTAGACTTGTTAATGAGTGAAATAATCCTGTAATATAGAAATATTGTTAAGGACAGCCATGCAACATTCCCATGTCATTGCTGTAATCTCTGATCATAGTTGTGTATTACAGTAGGAGAAATGTTTCAGACACTGAATTTGTCTCTTTCTCTCTCTCTCTCAATATTAAAGTCTTCTTTAATTCATCACATTAACCCCTGCTCAGAGAACTTCAACGATGTCGATGGACTTTTCAAAAAGAGTGTTCGAAGAGTGCACAAAATATCAGGTAGCTTACATTTGACTGATAAACGATGGAAACCAGCCATAACTATGAAGACAAATGTGTTAAAGTTATTGTATTTTTATGTTTAATGTATTTTTTATTTTGGCCCTGTTTTACATCCCTTTCCTAATAATAAAATTTCCTCTACTCAGTCAAAGTTAATCAAAACGTCCAAAAGTTTGTAGACACAACGAATGAATCAAAATGTACTCACTGTGGGCAGAGATTTAAAGCAAGAAATCTTTTTATTTATTTTGTAAATTCTTACGGTATGAGTTGTGTTGGGTGGGGTTTGTGATCCATAATTAATCTTTCAACATCAGTACCTGACCTTACTGGGTTTTTTTTTATGTGGCTGAATGCCAACAAATATTCAGAAATATCCCAAAATTTTGTACACTCTGTTTAGAACAGTAAAATTTGCTGCAAAGGTTACTACTGTTTATAATCAAAATTACAATCACAAACCCCTGCCTTTCAGAAGAACTAGTAGATGAGCAGTGTGTCTGCAAAGTTTTGGCCATAAAACATAGCTGTAATATTTGCAGAAGTTGACACAGTGTACACGGTGGCATTAATTTACTTTCAATGGCGGTTTCGAAACACTCCTCTTGGATAAACACAAGCACCTCTCCTCCTACGTACAGTAATTTTGCTTGGCTTTAGAAACCTGAATTCACTACAAATAAAACCAGTTCATGGGGTTTTTTTCTACTGCTACATACCACTCCAGAAGGGTATTCAGAGTGCAAAGTTGTTACATGAAATATCAATGAATACACTGCTGAAGTGTGAGAACATTTTATTATAATTTCCAAGTCAGATTTTAGCCTAAAACCATTAAAAACCCTGTTCATTGTGGAAGTTTTTTTGTTGGTTTCCCACTATCAATAACTTTTCAAATAAAACTTTACTCTGGTGTTTTTAGCTGATGATTCTGTAAACTTAATAAAATACTGTGTTGGAGAGATGTCAGTGCAAAGTTATTCGAACTGCTCTGAATAACTCTTAAAAACAATAATGCCTTTTATAAAATGTAAGATGTAGGATATAGGAATTAAGGGTCAGCTGATATTTAATTGTATGCTTAATGTTTTTTTAACTACTGTTTGTTGATTTAGCTTTTAAGCCGACCTCCGTGACAGACTTGCGCAAAGGTGGAGCTGAGGATTCTCCAGCTTCAATGGGAGACAGGAGCAAGTCAGTCCCAGGCCTCAATGTAGTGAGTCTCCTCTGTTTCACTTATAAATGATTAGGTTATACATCCTTGAATACATTCGAAAACTCTATTAGAAATGGTGCAGATACCAATGCTGTATATAAAGGGGACGGGATATTTCTCCTTTGTCCAACACAGTTAATGAAACATCAGTGACCTGTTTTGGTCAAAATATGAGAATCACACCACTATTTTCCCAGTGTCTGAGCGGCCCATTTCAGTGCCTGGGGTTTTTTTTTTTGAAGGTGATGTGAGATCCCGAGGGTGAGGAGCAGAATCTCTAGTTCTCTCCATTATTTAAATTTTTTTTAATGTGACTTTTAATCAGTGCACTTATTTCTCCACACGCATTATTGGTTTTGTTCTGTCTAACCTCGTATACTGCCATGCTCAGACAATGAGGCAGGACCACCGTAATGACTAAAACCAGAATGACTGATTTTATCCATTTTTTTACTTCACTTTTTGTGAGTTAGTGCCACTTCACGCCCTCAAATGAATGTGCCATTGCACAGAAAGTGTTTTTATTATTATTATTTTTTTAAAGCTGTCTATGAGCATCAGTTGATATTAATCTGTAGCCTGTTTTAAGTTAGATTCCTGTTTTCTCCAGGATGAAGAGGAGGACGAAGAGGAGGATATTGATAATTTGGTCAACATGCACAAAAAGACTGTAGGGGCTAGTACAGCTAGTCTCCAGAGCTCAAGGGTACGACATTGAGTTATATGTTTTATTTCTGTAAATTTGACTCCTGCTGTAAACATGATTCTGACTGAAAATGTCCGCTTCGCTGCAGAGCACACTGGGTAGCATGATGAGTGTGTACAGTGAGGCCGGGGACTATGACACTGTGGATGTAATAACCGGAGAGATCGTGTTCTTTCTCCACTATGATGAAGTGGCTCAGAATTTGTCTGTTCTGGTGAAAGAGTGTCGAGGACTGTCTTATGCTGATGCTGCAAAAAAGAAGTGCAACCCGTGAGTGTTTGAGATGCATCAGTTCTTTTTTTTCTTCAAATATCTCGACAATAATCTAATATTTGCCATTATGAGTAAGAAAGTGTTAACATTATTATATATATAATATAGTATTGTTTCTTTTTCTGCTACTTCTTTGTATTGCTTTGTGCCTATGCTGCTGTAACACTGTAAATGTCTTAGTTAGTTAGTGATGGGAGGCACGGTGGTGCAGCAGGTAGGTGTCGCAGTCACACAGCTCCAGGGGCCTGGAGGTTGTGGGTTCGATTCCCGCTCCGGGTGACTGTCTGTGAGGAGTGTGGGGTGTTCTCCCTGTGTCTGCGTGGGTTTCCTCCAGGTGACTGTCTGTGAGGAGTGTGGTGTGTTCTCCCTGTGTCTGCGTGGGTTTCCTCCGGATGACTGTCTGTGAGGAGTGTGGTGTGTTCTCCCTGTGTCTGTGTGGGTTTCCTCCGGGTGACTGTCTGTGAGGAGTGTGGTGTGTTCTCCCTGTGTCTGCGTGGGTTTCCTCCAGGGTGACTGTCTGTGAGGAGTGTGATGTGTTCTCCCTGTGTCTGCGTGGGTTTCCTCCGGGTGACTGTCTGTGAGGAGTGTGATGTGTTCTCCCCGTGTCTGCGTGGGTTTCCTCCGGGTGCTCCGGTTTCCTCCCACAGTCCAAAAACACACGTTGGTAGGTGGATTGGCGACTCAAAATTGTCCGTAGGTGTGAGTGAATGTGTGTCTGTGTTGCCCTGTGAAGGACTGGCGCCCCCTCCAGGGTGTGTTCCCGCCTTGCGCCCAATGATTCCAGGTAGGCTCTGGACCCACCGCGACCCTGAACTGGATAAGGGTTACAGATAATGAATGAATGAATTAATGAGTTAGTGATGTGCTACCAAAGCATTCTACTTCTTTCAAACAATGTATTTCCCCACTGTTGTCATGTGTTATGCATCTCATCATGAATACGGCAAATAGGAAAACTAAACTCTCAGCCAAGCGCTGTTACTCAATCAGCCAGCTGTGTAACCTACTTTACGAAGCTTTGTTTCCAGAGGGAAAACCATTGATTTTGTGGCTGGAGGTCTGAGCCCTGTTTTTATCCCATAGATATGTGAAGAGCTACCTCCTGCCTGACAAGTCTCGCCAAAGCAAGAAGAAGACTGCCATCAAAAGCAAGACCATCAACCCTAGCTACAATGAGACTTTGAAGGTACTGCCACAATTGTATACTGCCCTTTTTGCTGGACAACCTAACGAGCCAGTCTAGACAAGGACTTCTGTGTATATTTAACAATCTACATACACAAAATACAAAAATAAACTACATTTAAGACAGTACCTCCTGACTCAATGGTTAACAGGTGTTTCCTAATTTTCAAGCCATGTTATAAATATTATAACACCATGGAGAACAAGGCCAAGATAATGGGACACACACACACACCCTTGGTAACTAGGTGTGATCTGTAATATGCACAGTGCAAGGTGACCTCTGGCAACTAGTAATGTTATTAACACCAACGATAAGTGCGCTGTTATATTTGCACATGACTGAGATACAAATATTGATTCTTGTGACTGCTTACTCATTAATTTCCTTAAGTAAACATTGCATGTTACGTCCATAAGGCATTTGATGTAAACGTGGAAAATCAAGCCACAGTCATTACACTGTAGAAAGATTCACTTGAGAAGTGAAATATAATTTATCCAAGTGGTGAAAGGTGGGTGTTTCATATAATGGACAAATATTGTTAGAAATGTTAATGCCAAGAAACTTCTCTCTTTTGTGCTAGTACTCCATTACTCGTTCCCAGCTGATGACCCGAACCCTGCAGCTGTCAGTTTGGCACTATGACCGTTTCGGACGTAATGCTTTCCTTGGTGAGGTGGAGATTCCTCTGGACTGCCATGACATTGACTCGGCCCACGAACAGTGTGTGGCACTAAGGGGAAAGGTACAGGAATGCAACATTGTTGCCCAAGGATTTCTGATACGAAACCTGATTGGGTTTTTTTTAATCTGGAACACAATTTTAGAATCCGTAATCTTTTTCTTTTAACAATCATCATTGGCTAGCAGTGAGTACATATTATCACAAAGAAGCACACAACACAGCTCACCCACACACACACACACACACTCCCTGCTGCCATTCCATGAAGTCCATCCTCATTAAGGGAAAAGCACATGTTTTTATAAAGTAGGGAAGACACATTGCTGAAACATTAGGCATTGCAAACTCTGTATATTGCACTTGATTTCATTACCAATGCTAATCTGGACATATCTATACTAAACGTACATTTTAGAGAGTCCTGACCTTTTAATAGTGTCTGTGAGTTCAAGATGCAGAGTTTAGTCTCCAGTCATTGTGTATCTTAAATGTGTGTATAGTGCAAAGTAGCAAAACGTGATTATCTTAATTATTAAGAATTTACATTTTTACAAAGGTTAAAACTTTCTCAAACAGGTGTCTGATGTACAGAGGATGGTGAAACTGACATAAGATTCAACTGAATTTTTCAGTCTATACATTATCAAAATGTTAAGATGTGTCCAGAAACCCAGAAATAATTAAAAAATGTATATATAAAGTCCCCAATTTTGTACAGCATTTAAAACACAGAATTAGTCGATAAAACGACAGAATAAAATACATGACTGACCTAGATTCCTGTATTTATTTATACGTCAATCACTGCATTTAAGAATAAACTTGCAGAAGTAAATCCAGTTCTTTAGCGAAGTAAGCAGCTGACAGTTTGATATTTCTGTCATTATTATTCATTTTGACTAAAATTATCATGTAACAAATTGGGCTCTTTTTCCACCCTATTTCTGACGAGGAAAATCCTTCCCACGCTCAGTCTTTTGGTACTTTACAGATGTGGTTTTAATTAAACTTTCTCTCTTAACATTTTATGTATGATATAAGTCTTCATTTCTCTCAGCAGGTGGGCACCTCTCTAGCGACGTCTTCGTTTTCTCAGTATAAAGGCGAACTGGTGATTTCCCTGAAGTACATCTCAGAGAAAAAGACAGTGGCGGAAAAAACACGAGGTGAATGACCTAAAACCTTAAGTAGCCGACCTCATGGTCTAATCTTCACAGAAATTGATAAATAATCTTTGTTCTTCTGTCTCTTCAGGCAAGAAGTCTAAAGCAGAGGATGGTGGAGAGCTGCATGTGTTTATTAAAGAGGCCAAGAATCTTTCTGCAGTGAAAGCAGGAGGAACTTCTGATTCCTTCGTCAAAGGGTGGATATAAGTTTCTTCTCTAATGTCTATATACGCGTGTCTGTCTGTCTATAGATAGAGCTCCATTATTATTGGCACCCCTGGTTAAGAAGTGTTCTTTGGCTTCTAATAAATTCTTTTTTTATGCAAAAAAAGAGAAAAATCTAAGCTTTAATTCAAGAGCCTTTATTTGGTGGGAAAAGAAATATCACATTAAGAAATTAATCTTTTGAATTAAATTATGTGAGTCACAATTATTGGCGCCCCTGGTGTTAGCACTTTGCACACCCTCCTTTTGCCAACAAGACGGCACTTAATCTTCTCCTATAACTCTTCAAGAGATTGGAGAATACAGAAAGAGGCATCTTCGACCATTCCTCTTTACACAACCTCTCTAAATCGTCCAGAGTCCTGGGTCGTCTCCTACGCTCTCTCCTCTTCAGCGCACCACAGGGTTTCTATTGGGTTGAGGTCTGGGGACTGAGGAGGCCATGAGAGGAGTTTGATTTTGTGCCTTGTGAGCCGTTTTTGAGTAGATTTGGCCACATGTTTAGGGTCATTATCTTGCTGAAAGACCCAGTGACGACCCCATCTTCAGCTTTCGGGCAGAGGCCACAAGATTCTGATTAAAAAATGTCCTGATATTTCAAAGAGTTCATGATCCCATGTGTCCTTACAAGGTTCCTAGGTCCTTTGGAGGAGAAACACAGCATCACCGATCCTCCCCCAAACTTAACAGTGGGCATGAGGCGTCCCCAAGATGCTACCACTTCATTCAATTCTCATACAGTGAGCTTTGGAGAGATTTTTCCTTCTCTGACCATCCTTCTCACTGTGTGTGGTGGCGAGATACACTTGTGCCCTCTTCCAGGCTTTGTCATAGTTCCAGATGTTTGTCATAGTTCCAAATGTTTAGAACTTTTTGGTGATTTCTCTGACTGTAGAGGAGGGCATCTACAGGTGAGTGGCTATTTTCTTGTAGCCATTGCCTGATTTATGAAGGCCGACACACATCTGCTTTACTTGAATAGTGTGTTCTCTTGTCTTTCCCATGTTTAAGAGTGAGTAAGAGAAATAGCACTCTGTGTAACACCATATTTATACCCCAGGGAAACAGGAAGTGACGAGTTACTAATTACAGGTTCCTGGATGCTTTGATCCACTTTATACACTGCAGTAGAAACTACATGAATGGTTCAAATAAATTTATTTCCAAGAAATCAAGGGTGCCAATAATTATGGAACAGGTCGTTTTATGGGAAATAATTATTTTATCTTTATGATTTTTTTTTTTTTTTTTACTTGAGTTGACAGTTGCTTTTTTTCATTTTTTTTTTCAGAGTGAGGTTATGCTTCTGAAAAAAAAATATTTTAAGGCTTTTAACATATATATAAAAAAAATGTGTGTTAGTGATTTCTGCAATGATCTCTGTGGTGTTTCTGTAAATAGATTTGATTCTTCACCTTATTAGAATCATATGTATAAAAATATTATAATATGAAATAAACTATAAATGTAAATAATTAAAATGCTATATATTTAGGCATCATTTTAAAAATGACTGGTGCTTCTTTATAGACCATAATCATGGCCTAATGTTTTCTTCTTATTTTGTTTTATTGTATTATCCTCCAGATATCTGTTGCCATCTAAGGGAAAGTCAAACAAGAAGAAGACTCAGGTGGTGAAGAAAACAGTTAATCCACAATATGAACACACGTTTATTTACAAAGGGCTGAGTCTGGAGGAGCTGAAAGGAATGTGTCTGGAGCTTACTGTCTGGGACCGAGAGGCCTTGTCCAGCAACGATTTTTTAGGAGGAGTCCGTCTGAGCTCGGGGGCAGGTGAATTTACAGCATGTAACAAAGTTAACTACACCCCATTAAATGTCATACCAGTTTTAATTAAAATATTATTGCTAACGTTTTATACTATATCACATATGAAAATAGTATTTTTAAAGCACTGACCGATTTTGAACATGTAAAATTAACTACAAAACCTAACAGTGAAGGCTAATTATTTACGTTAAGCTAAAATACAAGGCTGCTAAATTGGCTACTTGTTTGCGAGACACTGACTAAGGTATTGGGGGGTGGGGGGGACCTGGAGATTGATCCCCCCCCCCCCTCTTTGTAATCCATTATGGATTAATAATCTTTGACAATCTTTACAAAGATGTACACACACTGGGGTTATTTTTGTTGTAATTAATATATAATATTTATCTCAATTATCATTTTAATGGTTGTACATCTTTAGTTGTCTGCAGAGGTTGGTAGCAATTGTCTAAATCCTTATCCAGGATTTAAAAAGTATGTTCCAGTAGTGAGCCACTTCTAAGGTGCAGTGAAACATCTTACAGGCACTTCAGTAAATTGCTGTTGTTGTTTTTTTTTTTTTTTAAGAAATTACCTCAAAAAATGGTGTCTCTTTCCCATAGAAGAAAGAGACAAAGAGATTTTATTCAAAGTAGTTTTGGATCATTATATTATGCCATATATTGTGGCTTATCGGCTTACCTGGTAAAAAATACAATGATATTTAAGCTGATCTCTGCTCACAGTTCAACTGAAGGAAGGAAAGGAGGAGCGGGTGGCTGACTCTTCAAGTGAGGAAGTGTCTCTGTGGCAGAAAATGATGCAGTTCCCCGACTCTTGGGCAGAGGGCACTCTTAATTTGCGGTCTTCTATGGGCTGGAGCAAGTAAGAAGACTCCACGTACCAGCAGGACACATTATATGCTAGTCAAAGGATAACAGGAGTATAAATCACTAAACAGAAAACCTTTGACACAAATTACGCATATCATATTTGTATATTCATAAAGCATATATTTGTATTAGTATTTTTAAGGACTCACAAACTGGGTGGAATTTTTACAGTATTTTTATTGTTGTCTAATATATTTTTATGTAAATACTTATACATTTTATTTACTCCATGATGATGGCCCAGACATCTTCATTTTTAATTTTTTTTATTGATAATCTTCCCTAATGCCTGCTCTACGGCTGCATAAAAACATCCTGTATGTGTAAATGCTATTTATCACGTAATGGCACAATCCATGGAACTGGAAGAAATTTTTATGTTAACTGCTATGTACAAAGCACTTAATAAATATAACATTTCTACTGTCCCTGTTGTCTGTTAGTTCAAAAATACTGGGGGTTATGAGTTGCCTTAAATGACTATGAAGGCAATAGGAGTAATGTAGTTTGTCTACAAAGCACAGCTTTGCTTTTCACCAACTCTCTCCTTTGTTGGTCGATAAAGGATCAATTGAGACTCATTCACAGAGATCTCGGTTTATCTCCAGTCTTTCTCTTTCCTCCTCTGTGAGAAGATATTCCTCGATGTACGAGTAAAGTTCTTCTGAAGTAGTTGGGTTAATGAATCGCTCTCGATCTACACCTAGTTCATCCAGCAAAACCATGTTGAAGTAGGTCCGAGAGATCTGCAGGGCTTGTCTGTCACACACACACACACACACACACACACACATCAAATTCACTTTCAGGATTATATACTTTACAAAGATATTAGTCACTTTCTGTTTTGTTGTTTTCATGACGGTCACTGAGTGTGTTTACATACACACAGTCTTGTAAGCTAACCCTAATCCTAATGCCTACAAACCCTAAGGGTTCGGGAGGAGTTCACCAGTCAAATCCTGTGTAGAATCCAAGTGTAATATTTAAGAGTTCAGTTATCTGTTAATGAGAAAACCTAGAGTACGTGAGTCACCCAGTAATCAGATTTCTATGTACAGAATGCACTTTGATCATTTTCAAAATAATGGTAAATGTATACGATGAAAAATTCAGATTATTCTGTGCACCAGTTTTAGAGTACCCACTCTGGTAAAAAGTTACTTACTGCAAAAAATGTGAGTGTTTCAGTATTGACCTAAGCATTTAGTCTACGTCTACATAACTTTTATAATAACAGCCAGCGTTTGCTAACTGTCATATTGCTCTCTGCCTTGTGCTGCACTAGATGTTTGGTCGCTCACCTGAGACCCTCTATGACCTCTCCATCTAAATGCTGCTCTTTAATGCGTCCCACTTCTCGAGGTGGAGTTCCTAACAACTCAATCACAGTCACACGTCGAAGGTCCAGACCGCACCCGGCTTTCTGAGGAATTTCATGTAGAGAGCATTTCCAAAGACTGAAACTAATATAAATGTTTTATAACACGTGTGTTGCGTTTAGTGAAGATCTTATGGTCTTGTTAGTGACACACCTGAAGCATGATGTTCTGGAGTTTGTAGAACTGGTCCGATATATTTGGGGCGGATACAATAAGAAGCCGTCTCTTCTCATAGAACTGGTCAAGGAGGGCTCCAGCTGATCTGACATCAGTTTTAATCTGCATCACTAGAAAGAGGCACAGTTTAGAGATCTATTAGAGGTAATATTCCAGATCTGATCTGACAAACTCCTTCCACTGAAAACACATTCCAGTGAATTTAAAACATTGCAACCTCCTACCTAAAGTGTTGTTTATGTCTGTGGCACACACAAAACTGATGTCCTTATAAATGGACAGACATGGGGTTGTTCAGCATTACACTTTCTGTCTATTACATCCAAAGGTAAAGGTAAATGTTCTCAAGCTATGTGGCTTCGTGAGCAGATCATTACTTTTCATCTAGTATGGTCTTACCATTGGCATGGCAAGGACTGTTAAGTCTTGCACCAAATTTCACACCCGGCATCTCTTCATACAGCCCTGCTTTCCTTATCTTTTCCCCATTTGTACTATAAACTGCACAAATATGGAAGGAGGTAGTGTCGCAGTCACACAGCTCCAGGGGCCAGGAGGTTGTGAGTTCGATTACCGCTCCGGGTGACTGTCTGTGAGGAGTGTGGTGTGTTCTCCCTGTGTCTGCGTGGGTTTCCTCCGGGTGACTGTCTGTGAGGAGTGTGGTGTGTTCTCTCTGTGTCTGCGTGGGTTTGCTCCAGGTGACTGTCTGTGAGGAGTGTGGTGTGTTCTCTCTGTGTCTGCGTGGGTTTCCTCCGGGTGACTGTCTGTGAGGAGTGTGGTGTGTTCTCTCTCTGTCCGCGTGGGTTTCCTCCAGGTGCTCCGGAGGAAACACTCCAAAAACACACGTTGGTATGTGGATTGGCAACTCAAAAATGTCCGTAGGTGTGAGTGAATGTGTGTGTCTGTGTTGCCCTGTGAAGGACTGGCGCCCCCTCCAGGGTGTATTCCCACCTTGTGCCCAATGATTCCAGGTAGGCTCTGGACCCACCGCGACCCTGAACTGGATAAGGGTTACAGATAATGAATGAATATGGAAGGAGTATGCAGACCCTACTCACTACTAATCTAGTTCAGCTGTTGCTTCTTGTTATGCATAGGAATGCATGGGAATGATCGTGTTTATACCCATTTTTCAGAGCATGACTCTGACATCCTGATAGTTAGCTAAATCAATTGCATAGTTGTAGTCAATTAAGCATTTATACATATCCTTTTGATGTATTTCAATTCTGAGGCATTTTCAAGAATCAATCTCTTATTGTCCCTTGTCCCTCACTCTTTCCTGAACCTTGGTTTCCTTTCAGGTGGTTCTTACTCCTTATACAGTCACAGTCTCCACTGAAATATCTTGAGAAATATTTTACTGGCGTGTGAAATCTGGCTGATTTTGCAATAATTCCCACAGTTCAACTGGACATGAGATGACAGAGATGGGTATAGTTAAGGAGAAAATGGGGAGGGATTGTCAACTGGTGTATATTTGCACCTTTATCAGATATCTGTAGCTATTTTACCTGCTATTTCATCTCTTGTAAGGTGGGCAAGGCAGTAGCCTGATTTTACCTTCAGTAAACATTATTTGTGTTGAAATTTTGCCATATATTTTTGTAATATTTTATATTTTATGGCAGAGGCAGACATTGATTTAAAATATCCTGGGATTTCATGATGTCCTTCATCCCATATTCCCATGGCTTTTGGAGGAAAACCCCCACATCACCACAGACCCTTGACACTTTGTTCTTACTCTCTAATCTATCACAGAACCCACTGTCCTTTTACTGACAAATATAACCACAACACTGTGCTCTTTTTGACTAATGTAATCCAGGAATTGTTAATACATCAAAAGGTGTTATTCACTTCTGTCCGTGGTCTTGATGTTTTAGTTCATCTGTGGACCCCCTGTATTTAAAAACAAAGTGCGTTTGCAGCATAAAAACATGTAACAAACAACACTCCAGATCCTAAAGCACAACCAATGATATTCTTCATTATAATCAAATAAAACATCAGAAGATATTAAGCTGTATTTCATGGTTCGAGGCTGGTACTCACGGACACATTCAGATGCTTCATCTGACCAGCTGCGATTGAGCAGACAGACCCGAGTAGCAGAGCCCATTCGCTCATATCCAGCATCACAATGATACTCGCACACTGCTCCATAATTATTCCCATCAGAGGAGCAGCTCAGATATCCATGCAACGGTTCCTTCAGAACTGGACATTTCCTCACTTTAAAATAAAACAATACACTGTGAAAATAGCTACTTAGGACATTTAAACGGGCTGTCAACATGCTAAAATTAGATGAGGTCTCTTTTTTATTGTCTTTTAATTAGAAAAATACACGTTCGGTCACTGTGATTAACGTATTCTTGCACCCAGTGGCATTTGTGGAGTTTGGCTCTGTGTTCTCTGGAGTGAAAGAGATCTATCAGATACCTCTGGGACAAGTCTAAGTGTCATTTGTGGTCCAGAACGTCACATTAAAAATCAGTACATGATCCTACTATTGTTAATGTAGTGAATGTCAAAAAAATCTTTACAGAAATGTTCCAATTTCTATTGAAATATATAGGGACTGGTACGGCAGCGGAAGGGTTAAACGCCAGAATTTCTAAAATATCTTTTATATCAGAATAAACGTAGGGCCAGCATGGGTCTACAAGCAATTGGAACTGGAAGTGCTGCTTGAAAATGTGTGAATCCTTTAGAATTTTCTGTATCACTGCTAAAGGTCCATCAGATTTTCAGAGGTCCTAAAAGTAGAGAACCAAATCAAACAAATTAGACCAATATATTACACTTGTTTACTACCTTTGTTTGCTGAGGAACATGATCCAATATTACATGTCTGAGTGGCAAATATCTGTGAAAGTTTGAATGTGGAATTAGTCAGATGTTTTAAATGATTGGGATGACAGTCATGTGAGTGCCCTGTTTTCTTCAAAGAACAAGAATCTGTCTAAAAGTCTGATCTTAAAAACGTGGTTGTGGAAGTGTAACATGGCACGAACAAAAGAGATTTCTGACGACCTCAGAAGAAGAGTTGTTTTTGCTCCCCAGGCTGGAAAAGGTTGCACATCCATCACTAGAATTTGGGCTCCACCAATCCACATTCTGATTGTGTACAGATGGAGAAGATTCAAAACTATTAATAATAACAATAATAATAATAATGTGCAATCATTTGTCATTGTACAGCGACATGTGTCTTCCACATTTAGCCCATCTGTGGCAGTGAAAACACACACACACACACACACACACACTAGTGCACTAGGGGCTGTGAACACACACCCAGTGCGGCGGGCAGCCATCTCCGGCACCTCTAACCATTAGGCCAAGGCTGCCCCCTGCTCCCTAGAAGTGGTCGACCAACAAATATTGATCATTTGATTGTCCATGAGGTCACAATAGAACCCAAGATAACTTATAAGCCCCTAAAGTCTTTTTTCACATTGCCAATTTTAATGTTCTTGAGTCCACCATCAGAACAACAACAATGAAGAATGAAGAGCTCTGAGCATTGAACAACAATGGTGTGCATGGTAGTTACAAGAAAAAAAGCAGCTACTCTTCAGAAAAACATTGCTGCCTGTCAGCATGCACAAGGTAGATAGCTATTGGAACAATGTTTTGTGGATTGAGACCAATATAGATCTGTTTGGTTTAAACGAGAAACATTATGTTGGGAGAAATGAAAACACTACATTGCAGCATAAAAACCTTATCCCAGCTGTGAAACATGCTGCTGGTAGTATTATGGTTTGTTTGGGCATCTCCTGCAGACTCTGGGCCAGGACAGCCCACCATCATTGATGGAACAATGAATTCTGATTTATACCAGTGAATTCTAAAAGAAAATATCAGTCCGTCTGTCCATGAGCTGAATCACAAGAAAATGTGGGTCATGCAGCAAGACAACAACCCTAAGTAAACAAGTCATGTTTTGGAAATGACAAGTCAAAGCTGAAGCTAAAACCTTCCCAAGGCAATGTGCAGGACAAATAAAAGTTACCGGAAGTCTTTTGTCATTGCCGCACAAGGGGGTCATACCAGATACTCATAGGGACACATACTTTTGCCACTCACAGATAAGTAATAGTGGATCAGTCTCCTCAATAAATAATTGGCCAAGTCTAATATATTTGATCTGATTTGCCTTAAGGTGGTGCGGTAGGTAGTGTCGCAGTCACACAGCTCCGGGTGACTGTCTGTGAGGAGTTTGGTTTCCTCCCACAGTCCATGTGTGAGTGAATGTGTGAGTGTGTGTTGCCCTGTGAAGGACTGGCGCCCCCTCCAGGGTGTATTCCTGCCTTGAGCCCAGTGATTCCAGGTAGGCTCTGGACCCACCGTGACCCTGAACTGGATAAGGGTTACAGATAATGAATGAATGAATGATTTGCCTCATCTACTTTAAGGACTTGTGTGAAAATCTGATGAAATTTTCGGTAAAATCTATGCAGAAATATAAAAAAGTTCTAAAAGTTTCAAAAACTTTCAAGTGCTGTTGTATATTGTATGTTTCTCAAAGACTGAAAAGTGATGTACCTTCTACACGCACATAAAACTTGCAGGTTGCCATGTTGTGAGCCTGGTCGTAGACCTTGTAGCGAATCATATGTTCCCCTTCACTAAATTCTGAACCAGATTCTGGTCCATTTCTTAATATCCTACAAATTAAGAAAATCTCATCAGTTTATGACTCTCCAATTTACATGAAGATGCTAAATATCTCATATTGAAGCATACATACCGCAGTGATCTGTCAGCAGTATCCGTGGCAACCGGCCGGTCCCAGGACACACTGACAGTCAGTTTCCCTGGTTCCGCAACCTTTACTTTGGACAGAGGACATTTGAGTTTCGGAGGGTCATGATCTGAAACAGTAGAAGTTGGACTGAAAGTTAACAAAAGCTTCACTTTCTTTCTTGTCGACTTTTTCAGTCACTTTTACTAATAAAAAATAAACAGATGATATTTATAAAAGTGATTATTGATTATTTATTTTTTCCATTATGTAAAACTTCAAACAAACAGTTTTCTTTGTGGTCCTGGAATGAATCAGTTAATGATCTACAGCAGTGGCTTTCTGCAGTGCTCCCCTTTTTAAAAAAAGGAATATTGTCAAGCACCCCTCCGTCAAAAGGGGTGCAACCAGAAAATGCTCAGAGTAGCGGAAATGTGCAGAGAACGCCTTGGAAGGACACAGTCTCACACTTAGTGCTAGCAGTGCACAAACATGCCTCATTCATCCACTTGGGAACCACTGATAGAGCAGTTCCCCATGTTTAAAATATTATTATAAAATATGTATCACAAACATGGTCAAATTGTTCTAAAATAAAATCAAAACACTTTTTGTACTTCATTAGAATTCTTCCGCAATAACAATGTTACTATGAACAAAATGTTTAACTAATAAAATTAACATAAATTAACGCAAACTCTTTACATAAAACATCATCTACCTATTCATTTGACCTTTTGGAAAATCAATGTAGCTGAACTCTTACCTGTACAGGTGGGCTCTCCTCCACTCCATGTCCCTCCCTCCTGACAAACCCTATAGCGGTCCCCTTCAATCTGGAAGCCCTGGAAACAGGTGTAGTCGCACCTGGAGTCCACAACAAAGCCATTGGTGCAGGTGTAGGTCCCCTGTGGTACCAAAGGGAGCACACGGCAGCGAACCCCTGCACCAGACAAAACAAAAACAAGTGGAGCTTAGGAGAGAAGCTTTACTAAAGGTGTCATTACATATTATCCAGTAATCTCTAAACTGCTGAGTATTTTCTCTGATTTATGTATGGAATGCAAATTATACATTCTGTTGAATTTTTTAAATAATATTCTGCCGTAAATTATGTTTAATTGTTTTTAAATATGTTCGTCAAAATGTGTGGCATGTGCTATAGTTTTAAAACCCCATAATCCAGGGTTAATAACACCCCCTTTGGGAGATATCATTATCACTGCTTGACAATGGGCGGCACGGTGGCGCAGCAGGTTAGTGTCGCAGTCACACAGCTCCAGGGACCTGGAGGTTGTGGGTTCGATTCCTGCTCCGGGTGACTGTCTGTGAGAAGTTGGTGTGTTCTCCCCGTGTGCTCCGGTTTCTTCCCACAGTCCAAAAACACACGTTGGTAGGTGGATTGGCAACTCAAAAGTGTCTGTAGGTGTGAGTGTGAGTGTGTGTGTGTCTGTGTTGCCCTGTGAAGGACTGGCGCCCCCTCCAGGGTGTATTCCCGCCTTGCGCCCAATGATTCCAGGTAGGCTCTGGACCCACCGCGACCCTGAACTGGATAAGGGTTACAGATAATGAATGAATGCTTGACAATGCCAGAGGATTTGCTTTAAATTTTTTAGTAATTCAAACACTCACACTTCCTTGCATGATTAACTCTGGATCACAAATACCATTCCAACTTATCCCAAATGTTGTTTGGTCAGTCAGCCTTTCTGTCTATCCTTTTTCTCTATAAATATTCTTTCCCACCCCTAGCTTCTTGGCATACTTTCCACTTACTTCTGCAGTAACCAGTTCCTGACCAGCGGCGGCTAGCCATGCATTGTACAGATGACTGTCCTAAAAGTTTGTAGCCTCGATCACATGAGAGAGAGCAGCGTGTGCCCAGGGAGCTCCGACGGTTTCCACCTCTAGGAGAAGTACATCTTATCTGGCTGTTGGAGAGTCTAAGTGTGTGGCACCAGTGAGGGTCTACAAGAAAAATAAATAAATAAATAAATAAATAGTCCGTACCAAGACAGAAACAGCAAAAACACTGATCCAAAATCATGAGACACTTTGTGAATAACTTACAAGTAAAACTCCTTAGAAACAGTTTGAATATTCTTAATAATATTCCTCTTTTATTACGTTCTCATAATGAGAAATGTATTGTCTTGATTTAAGAGGTTTGATTTTAAAGAGGTGATTTTCTTTGTAGTGCTTACAGTGATTACACCTTGACCTTTTTATTGCATTAAAGAACTGGCATTTTCAGATTATTCAAAAAACAAACAAAAAAAGAGATATGAAAGAAATGGAAATGTCATACAACAAAGTACAAAACTCCAATAAAATCAAGTTAATATAAAATCAAAATTATTGTTTCATACGTGTGTAGTCCAACTCTGGGGTATGGTATACCTCCTGCTTCTGCTGCTCAACCTCATTATAGCTGTCATGATACATGGTTCCAGAGCCTGTGAGATTATTACAGATATGAAGATTAATATACATGTTTTACTTCACGTTTCTTGCTCTGTGACGGCTGAAAATTGAACTAATGAAAGGACATTCCTATTTAAAGTAAAAAAAAAATGTCTTGTCATGTTCACAAATTATTTTTCTTTAAGGAGCGATATGTAATATCTGTACTGTACTAAATCATAAAATGACCAGGATGTGTTATCAGAGATTAAGGACCAAGACAGCGACGTTACAGCCAGTGTGTTCTTCTTTGAGAAGTGTTCCTTCTGGAGGTTGGATTTGGTGGCCTATGATCCTGCTCACTTCCCAATCCCCAGTACTGTTTCCACACCCAGGGTTGCCAGGTATGATGCACAATAGCAGACAGAGCATGCTGCAGCCATGGAAGCAAGCAAGCAGCCAGAGATAACAAAAGATTCTATCAACTTTAATGTCACTGTCATCCTTCTAAAATGCTACATGATAGCTTACAGCTCAGAAAGACAACAAGATGAATACCACACTGGATAATTTGTTCCTGCACATGTATGTATGGGCGGCACGGTGGCCCAGCAGGTAGTGTCACACAGCCCCAGGGGCCTGGAGGTTGTGGGTTCGATTCCCACTCCGGGTGATTGTCTGTGAGGAGGAGTGTGGTGTGTTCTCCCTGTGTCTGTGTGGGTTTCCTCCGGGTTACTGTCTGTGAGGAGTGTGGTGTGTTCTGTCTGTGTGGGTTTCCTCCGGGTGACTGTCTGTGAGGAGTGTGGTGTGTTCTCTCTGTGTCTGCGTGGGTTTCCTCCGGGTGACTGTCTGTGAGGAGTGTGGTGTGTTCTCCCCGTGTCTAGGTACATTTATGGATTGCTGTGCATATGTGAAAGGGACACTAGTGGTCCAGATGTATGAGACTCTGTACTAAACATACTTTAAACATTACTGGAGAGGAAAGTATGGTCCACTATGTACTGGACCTTGCACTGTACACAATGAATTTATTAATTCAGGAACCAAAAAAAAAGTTCATAAATAAATAACTTCACAAATCCTGTTTGCACGTTACTGGTTGTAAAATGTTTACAAAGTTTACAGCTGACTTTATTTTCTTCTGTGCTCAGAAATGATATTTTACAGGTTCTGAGGATCACTGTTCAGGGCTTTGGTCCCAAGTCTCCATTTTCTGCTGTATCATTAGCAAACTATGATTCTAAAAAGATTCCCCCTTCAGTCTCCACAGACCACAATCACCACCGTCATTCTTTCCTCTCACACAGCGATGATCCTGTTTCATGTGCAGTAAGACTCCCCAGAACTCCCCCAGAAGTCATGTTGTTTTGGCATCAAGAGGAAGGATGGAAGGTATCCAAGAGAAACAATTCACTTTGGGCTCAATACGCAAAACCTATTCTCTTGGCATATTAGTAATGTATCTACTGTAAATACAATTCAAACACACAGAATCCTCTAGTGTACATTCTTTTAGTGCTGCGCTCTCAAACAGAGCCATTTTTATTCTGGGCAAAGTTCCCAGACAGATTTGTAATAGCTTAGTATATTCATAAAAGTGTGACTCTGGATTTTTAACATCAAATATTTAAGAGACTAAAAGCACAGTATGACTTAGAATGGCCAGGCCAAAACATAATAAACAGTACTGGCTTTTCCATTTAAAAAGAAAATTATTGCACATTTGTAAACATTTCATGATGACATTCCAGAGGTTTGACTAACAGCTGCTCTCCCATCTGCAATAAATTAAAAAACTGAATCCCTGAGTGCTTGGTTTTGAAAAGCTTTCCAGGAGGAGAATCTTCTCTTCTATTAATGTTTAAGAGTCATTTAAGGCCATTAAGCTACTGGTTTACTACAGTGAGGGTAACATTTACAGAAATGGAGTCTGAAAAAAAGGGTTTCCTTCCTGATTCCACTCATACAAAGAAAAGGAGAAAACCTAATGAAAAATGAATAATAAGAGGAACAAATGCAAACATTATAAAGAATAAAATGTGGACAAACATCGGATGATCTGTAAGCCATCATTTTATCAGTTGATTTTTGTGTTGATTCAGTCGTGACTGAATGTTCCTCAGAATGAAAATGTGTTTCTAACCACAAAGAATGCTGTCCAAGTATTTCTCAAGGGCCAAAAATAAGAATTCCAGCTCTGATGTATTCAAACACCAAACAAATATCCTGCCCCTCAGGCAAAACTGAGGAGTTATGATGCTCTTCAGCTGCTCCTAAATGATTGAAACTTGTCAGAACAGAGATCAAGAAAGATTTCTGAGTTCAAACACTACGTAAATGTGCATTTCCGCCCTTATTCAAACCAATACCGATGTCCTGAACGGCCTGCAGATGTAGTCTCCTCTAAAAAGCCAACAGTAAAACAGAAAATTAAAGATCAGACTCTCAGCTCAAGCACTCAGTGCCAGTTTTCCATGTTCTCAAACGGACTGGAAACACACTGCTGTCTGATGACTGAGAGGTTGTAAAATACCAAGACTCTGACACAGCCGGCATTGGTGATGATGCTCTGGATACCTGAAAACACAGCTGAAAGACGTTCTGTGCCTTGACTGAAGTAACGGCAGCCATTACATGTGAAATATGAGTACTTTCATTGAGCTGTGATAGAGCCACAGATCTGAAGAGAGGTTAGTTATTCACAATCAACCCGAACATTAGACATTTACATGAGGCCAGGCATCGTAACATTCATTCATTCATTCATTATCTGTAACCCTTATCCAGTTCAGGGTCGCGGTGGGTCCAGAGCCTACCTGGAATCATTGGGCGCAAGGTGGGAATACACCCTGGAGGGGGCGCCAGTCCTTCACAGGGCAACACACACACACACACATTCACTCACACCTATGGACACTTTTGAGTTGCCAATTCACCTACCAACGTGTGTTTTTGGACTGTGGGAGGAAACCGAAGCACCCGGAGGAAACCTACGCAGACACAGGGAGAACACACCACACTCCTCACAAACAGTCACCCAGAGGAAACCCACGCAGACACAGGGAGAACACACCAAATCCTCACAGACGGTCACCCAGAGGAAACCCACGCAGACACAGAGAGAACACACCACACTCCTCACAGACAGTCACCCGGAGGAAAAACACACAGACACAGGGAGAACACACCACACTCCTCACAAACAGTCACCCGGAGGAAACCCACGCAGACACAGGGAGAACACACCACACTCCTCACAGACAGTCACCCGGAGGAAACCCACGCAGACACAGGGAGAACACACCACACTCCTCACAGACAGTCACCCGGAGGAAACCCACGCAGACACAGGTTATGGAAAATTAAGAGAACAATGGGTCTATTATAATAAACACTGAGAATAGTGGGTTCTGAGATATAGGCAATACAATAAAATAAGTGTGCTGAGATACTGTTCACAGCTAGAAAACATATGATGTTTTGATATAGTAGACCTTATGTGATTAGTGTTTTTGACAGTTTGTTCAAGAAACTTGTGACTGATCTAGTACACTGTAGGAAGAAGACAAGCTGGTGAAGGGAGTGTGATGAGAAAATCAGGGACAATTTGATGAGTATTACCAGTCTAAACAGCGTATTAGGCAGGGGGTCTCATCCAATGATTTTCCTTTCATTCACAAGGCCTCTATACTTCACTGCTTTAAATTAACCTGGTGTACTTACCACATTCACATGGCCCACCTGAGGTTTGTGCACATCTGGTTGTGCCAACACTCAGTAATTTGGACAAATAGGAGCCACTCAGCTAATTACTAAGGATCAAGCTTTGATAATACGGTATGTTGTTTAAAAGGCCTTTAAAGAATCAGTGGTTATAGCAGGGGGTCCCAAAAGGATGTCAGGAAGGTTCAGGGTTTTTAAATACACACTATTCTATAATACACTCTATTTTAATACACTCAAATAAAAATGCCAAGGTGTTTTTTTGTTGTTGTTGTGATTTTTAAGTCAAGCACTGGATATCCACCATAGACACGATGTGATGTTTCCTTCTCAAGAAGTTAGTCAAAGTCTATTGCTCACCCACTGAATGGCTTTCTATGTGTGAGTAGAACAGACAAAATATATAACAAACTAGTTTATAATTAAATTAAGATATTTCACTAATGGAACTCACTAATAAAACACTAATAAAACCTGTTTAATGTGAGGTAAATTGCAAAATAGGGTTTAACAGAAATGTATAGATAAATGTATATAATTTTGGCCTTGAACACTTAATTACATTTGAAATATGAGAGCTGATATACCAGGTCGTGGATGCGGAGAGTAAATAAAATGTCTATTTGCTGTAAACATGTAAAAGTTTTCACTCTTTCGGACTGTACAAAGCACAGATGGTTTTCATGAGTCTAACTCTAAAGAAAAGCTATTTCCTGAAGTCGTGGAGGAGTGCACTGCTAAAGGAAACCGAACAGCATTAGCTGTGTTTATCAGTTTTAGCTTCGTTTAAGTCTTTCTAGGAGTACAGTAGGTGCCTCAAGCAATCATTTTCTGCGGAACTTTCACACCCTGGCCATAGTCTTAAAAACGTCTTACCTTCAATATTCAGTCCCAAAATCTGAATAAACGTAGTCCATTCAAAAAGCAGAAGGACGTGAAGTTTTGTCATAGTCTTCAGGGGGAAAAAAAGATTCTCAGAGAAGGAGAAGAAGAAAGCGGAGAGGAAAAGCGAGGGATGGAACTTCAACGCGCAAAAGAGTGAAGCGTTGCCCGAGTCACGGAATAACCGTTCTTTTGAATCGACTCTCTGAATTTGGTGAATCGATTCAAATGTCAAGCTGAATCGAATCTTTCTGTAGCGTTATCGTGAATCTTTTCTAGTAAAATTCTGAGGAAAAGCTAATTTGTGCCAATTACAAAAAAAAAAAAAAAAAAGTAGTAAAAATAGGCCACACGATACTGGTAAGGTTTTTAAAATCATCTTTTGTTAATTAAAGAATATCCACGTGTATTCAGGGTGGTAGGTAGAACAGCAAGTACATTTATTGAACTGAATTCTAGTCACTGTCTTATAACATGTTCAGTACATAAACTGGCGACTGGCTTTCAGTGGTTCCAAAACTTTTTTCCTTAGGGTCCTTGAGTGTAATAAGTAATCAATCCACACCCACACAAGCCTGTCAAACTCCCTTTAACGGATTAACTGAAACAGGGTGAGTGTGTTCCACATCCACATGCGGGAACTGACTCACTGACTCTGACACTTATACTAACAGTATAATAAAAATTGTACAGAACATTTATATATTGTGGCACGGTGGTGCAGCAGGTAGTGTTGCAGTCACACAGCTCCAGTGACCGGGAGGTTGTGGGTTCTAGTCCCGCTCCGGGTGACTGTCTGTGAGGAGTGTGGTGTGTTCTCTCTGTGTCTGCGTGGGTTTCCTCCGGGTGACTGTCTGTGAGGAGTGTGGTGTGTTCTCCCCGTGTCTGCGTGGGTTTCCTCCGGGTGACTGTCTGTGAGAAGTGTGGTGTGTTCTCCCCGTGTCTGCGTGGGTTTCCTCCGGGTGACTGTCTGTGAGAAGTGTGGTGTGTTCTCCCCGTGTCTGCGTGGGTTTCCTCCGGGTGACTGTCTGTGAGGAGTGTGGTGTGTTCTCCCCGTGTCTGCGTGGGTTTCCTCCGGGTGACTGTCTGTGAGGAGTGTGGTGTGTTCTCCCCTTGTCTGCGTGGGTTTCCTCCGGGTGACTGTCTGTGAGGAGTGTGGTGTGTTCTCCCCGTGTCTGCGTGGGTTTCCTCCGGGTGACTGTCTGTGAGGAGTGTGGTGTGTTCTCCCCTTGTCTGCGTGGGTTTCCTCCGGGTGACTGTCTGTGAGGAGTGTGGTGTGTTCTCCCCGTGTCTGCGTGGGTTTCCTCCGGGTGACTGTCTGTGAGGAGTGTGGTGTGTTCTCCCCGTGTCTGCGTGGGTTTCCTCCGGGTGACTGTCTGTGAGGAGTGTGGTGTGTTCTCCCCGTGTCTGCGTGGGTTTCCTCCGGGTGACTGTCTGTGAGGAGTGTGGTGTGTTCTCCCCGTGTCTGCGTGGGTTTCCTCCGGGTGACTGTCTGTGAGGAGTGTGGTGTGTTCTCCCCGTGTCTGCGTGGGTTTCCTCCGGGTGACTGTCTGTGAGGAGTGTGGTGTGTTCTCCCCGTGTCTGCGTGGGTTTCCTCCGGGTGACTGTCTGTGAGGAGTGTGGTGTGTTCTCCCCTTGTCTGCGTGGGTTTCCTCCGGGTGACTGTCTGTGAGGAGTGTGGTGTGTTCTCTCTGTGTCTGCGTGGGTTTCCTCCGGGTGACTGTCTGTGAGGAGTGTGGTGTGTTCTCTCTGTGTCTGCGTGGGTTTCCTCCGGGTGACTGTCTGTGAGGAGTGTGGTGTGTTCTCCCTGTGTCTGCGTGGGTTTCCTCCGGGTGACTGTCTGTGAGGAGTGTGGTGTGTTCTCCCTGTGTCCGCGTGGGTTTCCTCCGGGTGACTGTCTGTGAGGAGTGTGGTGTGTTCTCTCTGTGTCTGCGTGGGTTTCCTCCGGGTGACTGTCTGTGAGGAGTGTGGTGTGTTCTCCCTGTGTCCGCGTGGGTTTCCTCCGGGTGACTGTCTGTGAGGAGTGTGGTGTGTTCTCTCTGTGTCTGCGTGGGTTTCCTCCGGGTGACTGTCTGTGAGGAGTGTGGTGTGTTCTCCCCGTGTCTGCGTGGGTTTCCTCCGGGTGACTGTCTGTGAGAAGTGTGGTGTGTTCTCCCCGTGTCTGCGTGGGTTTCCTCCGGGTGACTGTCTGTGAGGAGTGTGGTGTGTTCTCCCCTTGTCTGCGTGGGTTTCCTCCGGGTGACTGTCTGTGAGGAGTGTGGTGTGTTCTCCCCGTGTCTGCGTGGGTTTCCTCCGGGTGACTGTCTGTGAGGAGTGTGGTGTGTTCTCTCTGTGTCTGCGTGGGTTTCCTCCAGGTGACTGTCTGTGAGGAGTGTGGTGTGTTCTCTCTGTGTCTGCGTGGGTTTCCTCCGGGTGACTGTCTGTGAGGAGTGTGGTGTGTTCTCCCTGTGTCTGCGTGGGTTTCCTCCAGGTGCTCAGGTTTCCTACCACAGTCCAAAAACACAGGTTGTTTGGTAGGTGGATTGGAGACTCAAAAGTGTCCGTAGGTGTGAGTGTGTGAGTGAGTGAGTGTGTGTGTGTTGCCCTGTGAAGGCCTTGCGCCTCCTCCAGGGTGTATTCCTGCCTTGCGCCCAATGATTCCAGGTAGGCTCTGGACTCAGCGCAACCCTGAACTGGATAAGCGCTTACAGGCAAAAAATTAATGAATGAATGCTCAGAAAGCAAAACAATGCTTTTGTTCAACACTTTTGTTGTCAGATGTGATGAAAACGTGTTGTCTCTACACATGAAATGGCTTTGTTTGATTAAGGAAAAAAGAAGCCTTCAGCCCCAAAAACACCACCCCTACAGTAAGAGTACGACACCACCGGCAGACATCATCGGGCAGTGTGCAGAAAAACTTGGCCTTGTTCAGCACTGGACCTTCCGAAAAGAAAACAAACCAAAACATACAGACAAAGGAGTCATGATAATGTTAACAGAAAACAATATCAGCATTTTTGAGTCGCCCAGACAGAGTCCAGACCTGAATCCTATAACGAGAGATACAAAAGTCCAAGACGAGATTTTAGAAACCTTTGATTACTACTTACTTTAAAAGAAATATAACTATACATGGAATCAATATTAATAATAATAATAATAACAATCATCATCATCATCATAATCATCAATCATAATAAATAATATATTAATCATTCACCCAATTCCTTATCATTATTCATCAAATTAATCATTAATATCTCTAAAATAATATCACTACCTTTTTGAAACAATTTTACTAAAAATGCCACGTTCAGAGTTATACATTTCATCAAATTAAATTAAATTAAGAAGGAATTCAGAAAAACCTACTGGTCAAATTATAATTCACTATAAATCTATATTTGTCATTTGTATGGATAGTTTGGGATTTTTTTTTTTCTTGGCCCCTCGGGGGTCTCCGTAACTACGACATTTCCTCCTCCCAGAAAAAAAGTTCACCAGGAAAAAAAAAATCCAGAAGTTTTCTTCTCTGAGAGAAATCAGCCTCCAACAAACAGCGGAACCATGTCTCCTCCGTCCAGAAGACTGCAGACTAAACCAGTTATAACATGTCTCAAGACTTTTCTCATATCGTACAGTCTCATATTTTGGGTGAGTTTCGTGGTTTTTGGTTAATTCAGAGGTGGAAAGTGCAGATTTGTGTGAATTCAACACTTCGCTAGCTGAGTTAGCGTTAGCTCAGATTAGCGAGCCCTGCGAGGAAAACAATGAGACGTGGAACAACAGCTGTTTGAGGGATTTTCTGTATTTAGTTTAAATACGTGAAGGAAATGTAGAGCAGTTTAAACTGTTTATTTACAGCTCGTACGCTCGATCATCATCGCAGCTTGTGAAGAAATAGATGCCCTTTTGCGGCTTTTGTGGTTGATGTTTAACTGGATAACAGCTGTACATTTTTCCAAGTTTAATTATTTTGTTCCCTCTTTGTTTTCGTCCTTTTATAGTCGCAGAATAGGTGTTTTGTCGACAAAAGTGTCTTCCAGATTTATAAAAATCGCCGTGTAGTTGTAAACCTTTGCAGTTTGTGACTTGTTTGCTTTACAAAGTGAGTGAAGTTGATGACAAAACACAACGGGTTTCTCTAAGTTACCGTTAACGCTATTCTACTTAAGTGGGTTTTTCCAGGTTTGTTTATAAATGTTTATTTGATTGGTTCTTTAAGCACAAATACACCGAACCACCACAATCTTAAAGAACATTAAATGAAAAATGAAAAAATGGCTCTTTTATTGATTGAAACCTGTTGAATAAAGTTCTTCTATAACTCTCTTTAAAAGGGTTTCCCGTTGCGAAGCAGTGGATTTGTACAGTACAGTGATGTATAGAGACAATTATTTAAAGAACATTTTAAAGTGATTATCTAAAAACCTGCACCATCAGAAAAACATTATAAATTCATATATGATCCTTCTCTATAATGGAAAGCCTTTCTTTTAAATAACCTTTTAAAAATAATGATTCTCCATGGCATCAAAATGGGTTCAAATACAAATCTTTTTTTTTAAACTGCTGTAAGAACTGATATCTGCAGTTTGTTAATTCACTTGAACCTTTTTTTAAATCATACAGCAGTATAAAGTCGTTTGCAATGTTTTCAATGGCAAACATAATTCTATTTGTTTAATATAAACATATTTAAAAATTGCTGCCTGCAACACACTCCAAAATATTTGGGACAGAGGCATGTTTATCAGTTGTCCGTGTACCTTTCATTATTAGTTTTTTCTTTTACTAATCCTGCAATAATAATATTGAGAACGAGTCATTTCAGAGGGTCATTTCCTATTTTTCTATTGGGCCACAGCTTTTCTTTTAATTGTACTTTTAAATTATTTGGAAATTGAAGATACAAATTGTCAATGTTTGTCAAATGGAATTTTTGTCCATTTTATCATTTATACAAGATTTCTGTTGCTCAGGGGTCATGATGTGCCTTACATTTTCAATAAGAGACAGACTTGGACTGCAGGTGGATAGTCAAGCACATACATACTGTGTCTATGAAGCCAAGTTTTGTAGCACATGCAAAATGAGACCTCGCAAAAAACAGCAGCATATGTTTCCAATTCGTCATTAATATGGAATGAAAAATGTCTATTTTTCATAATAAAAAAACAAACAAACATGGGCTTCTCTGTTGACAGCACATGAGCAAAGAGGACTCATTAGCCTTTTCATATAGAGTTGGTGAGCTATCCATCAGTGCCATCTGAGGGCTCAAAGGCCATACACATTCAAGTGTTGCTCTAAACTCAATTTATCTACAATACAAAGTCTTTTTACAGTGGATGGTGAAAGCCTTAATGTTACAGTCTTGTATTAAACATTTAACATGTAGTTTTTGAAAGGCACAAGTGGTGAGTTTAGTACTAACTCATAATAACCATGTCCCAACTTTTCTGGAAATGGAGATGGTAAAAGACAATTCCATTACTGCTTGTTTGAATAGCTATTTTTCCCAAGAGTGTAAGGTTTTTGTCAGTTAATGTCCTTTTTTATACTTGGAGGAACTGCAAAGATGTTCATACTAATAAAGTAACAGACAGTTAATAGGTTCAAAATCCATACAGTTCTCTTCTATTTATTGCTCTCTGCAGTGAGTCAGATTGATAAGGAGGGATAAAACAAGTCCTGCCATGTTGTTAGACTGAGTCATTCAGGCCAATGATTTGACACTTGCTACTTAAACTTTCCTTGTGAATTTTGTAAAAATATGAAAACCGAGTGTATCGCCGTAGTGGAGTAATTACAGCGTATGCAAGAATGACACGTACGCCTCAACCATTGACCTTGCCATGAACACACAAGAAAAAGATGTCTCTCTTGAATGTTTTTCGCTATTTCTCAGTTCACAGGTGTAATCCTATTGGCTGTTGGTGTTTGGGGAAAAGTTAGTCTGGAGTCCTATCTTTCTCTGGCATCAGACACCAGCACAAATGCACCATATGTCCTCATTGGCACTGGAGCTATCATCGTCATCTTTGGCCTGTTTGGTTGTTTTGCTACTTGCCGTGGCAGCCCGTGGATGCTGAAGCTGGTCAGTCCAAAATTTAATATGAGAATCTGAGATATTTAACTATGAGTTAAAACATGTTATTTCTTCAAAATTGTTACATATACCAGTGTTTATTTTGTGTGCACAAATTTATACCACGTTATACAAAGAATAGATAAAGTGCAAAGACTAATTTGAGATCAAATTAAAATGTTACTGGGTGGGGACCATAGTAAGAAGTAAATGAAAAAGACCAAAATGCAGATTTAAGTGATCAAATTGAAAGGAGTCAAAAGGAATGTGTAAAGAGTGAAATATTGTTTGCCGTACAGCATGCACAATGTGTCTGAAATATTTTCTGATGTAAACGTTTTGTCTCCTTTGATTGCTTCTGTTTTGCAGTATGCAATGTTCCTGACACTGGTGTTTTTGGCTGAACTCGTGGCAGGCATTTCAGGCTTTGTTTTCAGACATGAGGTAGTATATTTTTGTCTATTAATTTATATAAACCTTTGCTCTGTGAAATCTGGTTTTCTTTTAAGGAAACATATTATGAAAAAAAATAACATTTTCAGTGTGTTTGCTCATTAATTTTGGTATCTGTTGTACCAACCCACAAACTGAAAAAAGTCAGCGTGGTGTAAAATGATAGAAAACATGGGACAAAACCAGCTGTTCTTGCTTTGCTCTGCTTCTTACATCAAGTGCTGAAACTTGAATTTTCCTTGTCTCTTAAATCACACTGCTGGACCCATGTTTAGATGTGAGTGCACAGAAAGGGTTAAATGGGGTAAAATAGACATAAAGAGTGTTGAGAAAACCAGAATGCTGAGCACAAATGTTGAAAATGAGATTTTGGCAGAATATATGTGTTTGGTTGACTATTCTCAGTGGGGCAGTGAAACTGAGGGGTTTAAAAACCTCCAGCAGTAACTGTTGTGTCTGATCCACTATTGACTAACTCACCACCACCAAAATGTTAGTGTCACTGCATTGCAGAGAATGATGCAGCACCCAGATATTACCTGCTCTGTGGTGGTCCTGATCTTTGAGGAACCGCATGAAAAGTGCTAACAAATTTGCAGGGTAACAGGTGCTCCTTTATTTTCAGTGGAGCTGAGAAAATGGACAGTAAGTCTAGAAACGAGGTTATAATAGAATTACTGTGTGTGTGTATTAGCGGTTTTATTAGGATATATAGGATTAGTAGGTACACTCAGAAAAAAGGTCCGGGAGAGGTACATTATTGATCACTGAAGGTACAAACTGTGTAAATGTTAAAGGTACAGCAGTGTTTAAAGGTTTTGTTCCTTAAATGTACATTACATTCTCTTCTCTGGAAAAAAATAATAAAAGTCCTGGAGATGAAACGGGGCGTATGAAATCAACACAATTTTAAAATCTACAATTATAATAAATGAAGGTAGAATTGTGTTCCCTATTTAAAGGTACAAATATGTCCCCTGGAGAGTACCACCACAGAGACAGGTTTTCTGACAGTGTAGATAGCTGTAGATTGCATTGTCTTTATGCTAAAATATGGATTAAATCTCTTAACGTGCTCTCATTTTTTTCTTAAATTCTCTCTCTCCGTCTCTCTGTCTCTCTCTCTGTGTCTTTCTGTTTCTCTCTCTCTCTTTCTGCCTCTCTCTCTGTCTTCCTGTCTCTCTCTGTCTTCCTGTCTCTCTCTGTCTTTCTGTCTCTTTCTGACTTTCTGTATCTCTCTCTCTGTCGCTCTCTCTCTCTGTCTTTGTCTCTCTCTGTCTCTCTCTCTCTCTGTGTGTCTGTCTTTCTGTCTCTCTCTCTGTTTCTGTCTCTCTCTCTCTGTTTTTCTGTCTCTCGTGCAAGTACATGCACACACACCAAATATCTGCTGAAAGTTATATATGTGTGTGTGTGTGTGTGTATCTGCTTTAATAAATCTGTCCATGTTCTTTGCATCACAGATATTGGCCCTAAATCCACAGTTCAGTGATTAGTGTTAAGGGAATGAAGTGCTTTTTAAAATCAGTATTTGATCCTTTTTAACCTGAATAAAACATGACTAAACATAACCCTGTGTTTTTTATTTTTTTCTATTCTATATATTTTACCATGATTTGTAATAAATATTTTATTTAAAATTCACTGTTTGAGATGAGATGTAGTGTTTTGGTTGCTATTTAAGACATGGGGTGATTATTTTAGTTTATGTATACATTTTTACATCTGTGACACATCTCTAATTGTATCTTTTTTCCATTAGATCAAAGCTGAACTTAAAGATGCTTACCTGAACGCTGAAAAAAACTACAACTCTACTGACATCAGAAGCAGAGCAGTGGATACCATCCAGAGAAACGTAAACATGATTTAACATGATTTAGTGTAGATTTAAGTTTCTTTTGTATTTTACACAACCAAAACATCATTAGGAATCACAGTTGATTCACCCTGGTTTACAAAAGCACTATGTTCTGCTCAGCCTGTGAAAGTAATAGGTTTTTTTGCCCAGATCTACTCTCCTGGATAGGCTTTAGATTTAAATATGTAACGTAAGCATTCGTGAGGTCAGGTACGTTAAGTACTCTAAATGCAAAATGCAAGTAGGGGCACAAACTTCCTCTTATTAAATCCTAAGGATATATGAGAGACAATATTATTTAAATAGTGATTGTATTTGTCTTGTTTGACCGTTGGGTATCTAGGTATCCATGCTTACTTGTATTTGACAGCATCTGTTTTAGATCTATACAAGCTAATTAAGGATATATCCTTAAACAGTAAGTTGCACTTGTTAAGAGAGTGTCTGCTAAAGGCCTTAAATGTCCATGTATATTTCCTTTGGGGAACTTTCCTTTTATTAACACCAGTTTTATAGCATCTATGTTTACTTTATTATGTACTGTTATCTTATCCAGCCATGGGTGGCCAATATAGGACACGAGGGTGTTGCCTTGCCTGGTGGGAATTAAATATAAAATAATGTGTAATGTATTAATTTATACTGAGAAATGGCCGCCCACCTTTTCATTTACATAGTTTTTGGTCAGTGTTTCTATTGGTTGTGCTGCTGTACTGGGTGGCCTTTCTTGCCCAGCAGTGGCAGCAGCACAGCCAATTGCTAACTGTTGCTGAGACATAATACACAGATAGCAATAACAGTTTGGCCAATCAGCATCCTCAAATCTGACACCTAAACTGAGTCAAAGGTGCAGTTTCTGATGATTTTTCATAACTATTGGCCTGCTGATGAGTTTTTAATGTCAATTAAAATGTATTGATTTTCACTGAACTTTGGTGTCCTGCGGTTTGTGTTAAACTTTATTGAGACGGTTGTTGAGACAGACAATGAAGCACAAACGGCCCCATCTACAATAGTTTTCAGCAGCGATCATTTAACCGGTCTTTATTGGTGTACTTCTGTTTTATTTAGCTGAAGTGCTGTGGTGTGCATAACCTCTCAAGCTGGGAAGACACAGCTTACTTCAAACAGCATGGCATTCCTGAGAGCTGCTGTATTACTCTGAATAACTGCACCACTGAGTACCGCAGAAACATCACCTTGGCTAAAACTGTGGCTTTTAAACAGGTAATATTACAGCCTCCTCTCTGTGGTTCAAATTAATACTGTTACTTTTTCCATAATTTATTATTATACGTGCGGCACGGTGGTGCAGCAGGTAGTGTCGCAGTCACACAGCTCCAGGGACCTGGAGGTTGTGGGTTCGATTCCCGCTCCGGGTGACTGTCTGTGAGGAGTGTGGTTTGTTCTCCCTGTGTCTGCGTGGGTTTCCTCTGGGTGACTGTCTGTGAGGAATGTGGTGTGTTCTCCCTGTGTCTGTGTGGGTTTCCTCCGGGTGACTATCTGTGAGGAGTGTGGTGTGTTCTCCCTGTGTCTGCGTGGGTTTCCTCCGGGTGACTGTCTGTGAGGAGTGTGGTGTGTTCTCCCTGTGTCTGCGTGGGTTTCCTCAGGGTGACTGTCTGTGAGGAGTGTGGTGTGTTCTCTCTGTGTCTGTGTGGGTTTCCTCCGGGTGACTGTCTGTGAGGAGTGTGGTGTGTTCTCCCTGTGTCTGCGTGGGTTTCCTCCAGGTGCTCCGGTTTCCTCCCACGGTCTAAAAACACACGTTGGTAGGTGGATTGGTGACTCTAAAGTGTCCGTAGGTGTGAGTGTGTGAGTGAATGTGTGAGTGTGTGTGTGTGTGTTGCCCTGTGAAGGACTGGCGCCCCCTCCAGGGTGTATTCCTGCCTTGCGCCCAATGATTCCAGGTAGGCTCTGGACCCACCGCAACCCTGAATTGGATAAGGGTTACAGATAATGAATGAATGAATATTATTATTGTTTAAAATTATACCAAAGATTACAAATGTATACATTGTATGTTACAAGGTGTTGTATGTAATTATTTATTAACCACTCCATAGTGTGAAAAGGAAAATATGCTTCCACTATGTTAAAAGTGACTTTACTTCGTTTTTCAGGGATGTTTCTCCATGGTGACGACCGTGTTGGAGGGTAATCTGGAAATCATTGCTGGGATATCGTTCGGAATTGCATTCTTCCAGGTAATAATTTATTTTTGTTAAAACGGAATACTGCTGTCTAGAAAGGCTTTACATTAGGTACTGGAACATTGCTGTGAGGATTTGAACGCATTCAGCCACATAAACACTTGAGAGTTCAGGTACAAATATTGGATGATTAGTTCTGTGTTACAGACACCACTCTAACTCACACCAAGGGTATGGAATGGAGCAGCATAAATATATCCTTCAGCCCACACTGGGCCCTAGAGCATCCATTTTATACACACTTGTTCTCTATGAACACTTATTATGGTTGAGCCTCTGCTTTATTCATGTCGGCTATCTGTTGATTCTCTTCCCAGCTTATTGGAGTTTTCTTGGCATGCTGCTTGTCTCGCTATATCACCAACAACCAATATGAAATGGTGTAGGAGCCTCTGGTATGTATCTCTGTGTGTGTGTCTGTATGTGGTGTGTGTGTGTCTGTATGTGGTGTGTGTGTGTGTGTGTGTGTGTGTGTGTGTGTGTGTGTGTGTGTGTGTCTGTTTGTGGTCTGTGTATAACTAAAAGATGTGCTAATTCGAATTTTTGTCATTTTTAAAGCATCTAGAAAATGTTCTAATTGTGTAAACTTTAGTGGCAGTAGTTTCTTAATTGTTTCAAAAATTTCTCTCTTTTTTTGTAATGTTTGTTAATCTTTAATTGATTTGCTCTCAGTTTAAGTGATTTTTCTATTTAAACACAGATATGCACTCAATTTAAAGAAAGGAAGAATGTTATAATGTTAAAATTATGGGAACACATTGAGATAGTGAAATAATATAGACATGTCATTAAATGAGAGAATGTGGCCACAGTGTGAAATTAAAAAATAAAAGCATGCACACATTGAATATTGTCACATTTATTATATCTTTGTTGTCTTTAACTTGCTGTTTTCTTTCTTGTGTGTTTTCATAGGACGGCGATTTGAAGTCACCCCAGAAAACGTCTAAAACAAAGGGAAATCGTATACTTTTAGTATGTTGTGCGTGTACGTGATCATGTGTCACTTTAATGCATTCATTTCATTTTAGCTGCTTTTTTAAATTGAGAATAGCGTGAGTCGCTGGCAAGTAGAAGAGAGGAAGGGGGAGAAGTATTTTCATAGATAATGGATCGGACCTTTTTTTTTTTCCAATTGTTCATCATGATACCATTGTGTGTTTTGTGGCGTGTTAATGGACTTTAAGAAGTAGAATTTCAGAGGATTGTAGCATGTTCAAGTTTAACCATCTGTGTATATTTTCTGATCTAACTGATGGTGTATCTGACTTCATTTATAGGTATTAATAACTGCTAAATCTGTACTGTTTTCCTCAGTGTTCTCTATTACAGATCGACCTTTATGTTGAAATAATAATTCCAGCCAACTGTAATTGTTAATATGACGTGGCGTTTATGCCCCCAGCCTTATTTCAGATACTAATAATGCCATATTAAGTCTAAGCTGCTTTCAGTGCTCAGCATTTACTAAACACAGATCCACTTATTTTGTAAGAAAATGCTGTAAATAATGTCTTTGTGAATTGAAATGAGACTGGGTGTATAATAAATACATCCATGGCTTTTATTGTGTAGATTTACAACAGTATTACAGTAATGCACACTCACTGTACTTCATAACGAAGATGAACACGCCAGGGAAGACTTCATTTAGTTTTCTATTTTTTTGTGTAAACCAGGGCTAGAAAAAATAAATTCTAGTAAATTATACTCACTCACGGTGGCATTTGTCCTGTCATCTGCAAATCCCTCCCCGGAATTAGAGACTGAATCTATCACTATATTTCAAGATCATAAATGTCTGAAAGATGAGTTAAACTTTAAAGCATGCTTACTTTGTAGCGTACATGTTTTTCTTTGTTTCAGTGTTAATAGTTTTTGTTCAGTTGTGAAACTGCATTTAAAATACTTGAAAAAAAATAAACATATGTAACTTATTTTATTGAGTTGTGTGTAAATCTGTTTTAGAGAAAACTGGGACGTGGAAATATTATTAAGTTTTACATTACTTTCAAGAGCAAAAATCTTCAAAACTAAACCTGAGAGTGTACTTTTGTAATTGATGGACACTTCCAAAGTCTGATCATCCAGAGTGTCTTTTGAAATGAAGAGTATTAAAGTGTGTGTGTTTGTGTGTACGTGTATAAATTAAAGAACAATGGTATGTTCCCCTTTTGCTGAAATTAAAGCTCGCTCCCTCCTGAGAAGGATTTACAGTAGATTTTGGAACATTCCTATGAGGATTTTTGGCCTTAGTGGGTTCGTGTACTGGTGTTGGAACATTAACTGTGGCACACTCAGCCCAAATGTATTGAGTGGAGGTTCTGTAAACTGACTGCACAACTGAATGTCTGTAATGGGACCACCTTAAAATAGCTCAGTTCACTGACTACAAGTATTTAATACAAACGTTTGAATCACGTTTAAAGAGAATCATCCAGGCCCGTGTACTGTGTTTTTTATTAAATTTTTTTTTTTTTGGAAGCAACAAGTTGCTCAGACCTGTTTCCAGCAGGTGGCAGCATTGAACCATATGTAGTTCCGCAGTAGAAAACAGGCTTCCTCAAACGGCTCCCTGCTCCCTAAAGTCTGACTGGTTTATTCTAGGTTCTACAACTATATAGTGCACTGTTTCCGGCATGGACTGTTGAACCTCAACTGGTTATTTCAGGTCAGTTACTAGTTACGAGACATTTCTAGAGGTACGTCTAGTTGTATTCATATGTTGGAACTTAAATAAGCGCTTTGCCCCTAAATCACTCCATAGGAATAGCCACTGGGCCCTCAGTCACCTACACAAACCCATGCTGGATAAATACAACGGAAAGCTAAACTGTCTCGGGAATAGTTTTAAAGGAAGTTTTCAAATCTTAATGTGTACCTTGACTTCTACTCAATATTAAATGAATGAAAGACATGTCGTCTGGTTGCCAATTAAAGCCTTGAGCACATATTTAGTCACCCGGAGGAAACCCACGCAGACACAGGGAGAGAACACACCACACTCCTCACAGACAGTCACCCGGAGGAAACCCACACAGACACAGGGAGAACACACCACACTCCTCACAGACAGTCACCCGGAGGAAACCCACGCAGACACAGGGACAACACACCACACTCCCCACAGACAGTCACCCGGAGGAAACCCACGCAGACACAGAGAGAACACACCACACTCCTCACAGACAGTCACCCGGAGGAAACCCACGCAGACACAGAGAGAACACACCACACTCCTCACAGACAGTCACCCGGAGGAAACCCACGCAGACACAGGGAGAACACACCACACTCCCCACAGACAGTCACCCGGAGGAAACCCACGCAGACACAGAGAGAACACACCACACTCCTCACAGACAGTCACCCGGAGGAAACCCACGCAGACACAGGGAGAACACACCACACTCCTCACAGACAGTCACCCGGAGGAAACCCACGCAGACACAGGGAGAACACACCACACTCCTCACAGACAGTCACCCGGAGGAAACCCACGCAGACACAGGGAGAGAACACACCACACTCCTCACAGACAGTCACCCGGAAGAAACCCACGCAGACACAGAGAGAACACACCACACTCCTCACAGACAGTCACCCGGAGGAAACCCACGCAGACACAGAGAGAACACACCACACTCCTCACAGACAGTCACCCGGAGGAAACCCACGCAGACACAGAGAGAACACACCACACTCCTCACAGACAGTCACCCGGAGGAAACCCACGCAGACACAGGGAGAACACACCACACTCCCCACAGACAGTCACCCGGAGGAAACCCACGCAGACACAGAGAGAACACACCACACTCCTCACAGACAGTCACCCGGAGGAAACCCACGCAGACACAGAGAGAACACACCACACTCCTCACAGACAGTCACCCGGAGGAAACCCACGCAGACACAGGGAGAACACACCACACTCCCCACAGACAGTCACCCGGAGGAAACCCACGCAGACACAGAGAGAACACACCACACTCCTCACAGACAGTCACCCGGAGGAAACCCACGCAGACACAGAGAGAACACACCACACTCCTCACAGACAGTCACCCGGAGGAAACCCACGCAGACACAGGGAGAACACACCACACTCCTCACAGACAGTCACCCGGAGGAAACCCACGCAGACACAGAGAGAACACACCACACTCCTCACAGACAGTCACCCGGAGGAAACCCACGCAGACACAGGGAGAGAACACACCACACTCCTCACAGACAGTCACCCGGAGGAAACCCACGCAGACACAGGGAGAGAACACACCACACTCCTCACAGACAGTCACCCGGAGGAAACCCACGCAGACACAGAGAGAACACACCACACTCCTCACAGACAGTCACCCGGAGGAAACCCACGCAGACACAGGGAGAACACACCACAATACATCCTCATGAGTATAAATTTAGAATATTCTATAAATCTGACTTGGCTACATACAAAACCAAATAATTCCTTACTAAACGTACAATATTATTTCAATATTTACCTTAAAGTGGGGGCGTGCTATATTTGGATTTACTGAGTACACCGTTTAAGACAAAATTATCTCAAATGTAAGGCCTTGCACGGCTTGACTGTGATTGGCTGACGTGGGCGTTAGTCACGCCCTAACCTGTTTCTGATTGGCTGAATCTTTTCCTTCCCGCCGCGGCTTCTTTATATAAAGGTCTGAGTCAGTTCTGCAGGCAGTAATACAGGGGTAAGAATATTAGAGCTAAGAGACAGAGGAGAAATAGAAGTCTCGCTAGTCTCTTGGAAGAATAATCGTGCTCCAGCCACAGAATCTACCTCGGTGAGTCCCTGTTTGTCTTCTTTCGCTTGGTGTTGTGAAAATGCACGTTTCTAGCAAACAGTAGCTTAGACTGTTCACAATGTAGAGACAAAAAAATAAATAGTGTTGATATCTTAACACTAACATAACCTTTCACATTTCAGTTTCCCGTTTAAGCAAAAGTACAACTCCCCAAAGGGCGTCATGATGATGCAGTTCAGCCAGGACTCCTGCTACAACAAGCACTCTCTCCTGAACGTGATGACTCGCTTTATAGCCGCAGCCAACAACATGGACGAGACCATCTTGGTTCCTAATCTGTTGAGGGACGTTCCCCTGGACGAGCAGGAGGAGGAGGAGGCCTCTGTCCATTTCAACAGTAACAACAACAACAACGAGGAGCCCAGACCGTGTTCGAGCAAACAGAGAGACATGTACGAGCACTACCTGCTGCTCAAGTCCATCAAGAACGAGATGGAGTGGGGCTTGCTGAAAAGGGAGCTAGCCGGAGGAGCTAGTTTCCTGGAGATAGCCGTGAAGCAGGAGGAGCACCCGCTTGTAAACGAAGGACAAGCCGAGGACTCGGACCTCGAGAGGCAGTTCCGTTTCCACCTCCGCGGACTGTTCGGCGTCCTGTCCAAACTCACAGTGCAGGCTGACCACCTCACAAACCGTTACAAACGAGAAATTGGAGGTGGAAGCCTTCTGAGATGAGAACAGTGGTATAGAACAGAGACTTGTTGCGGTAGCGTTTCCCCCGGAGAGTAACGGACGAGCCCTGGACTGAGGCCTAACTTCCTGTTTGTTGTTGCTTAAATTTACTTTGAGCAGAGGCGCGCACCCGTGTTTTGGCCTCGTTTCAGCTGTGTTCTATTCTCCAAACTGCTCTGTTAAGTGTTCAAAACAAGGAACTGTGCTGAAAAGGGCAGGGGCGGTAACTCCTGTAGCTGTTTGAAGTTGCAGGTCCCTTTTATTTAAACATTTTTAGAGAGCACTCTGTGATAAAGCTGTAAGTTGGGTTTTGTTTTGTTTAGGGGGTATGTATTTTTAATGCTGGTAATTCTGTTCCTTGACATGTTTGGTCTGAATGAACACTTTGGTAATCTCAGGTCAGGGAATGTTTAACAAGCTTCACTCTCGGCCTGCTGCCTGCCCTTCTGCGCTCCAAGTGCCTTGTTTTCGTCGTCCTACACTTGTTTTTTTTGGGGGGAAAGGACTGTCCTATTGCCCACTGTATCAGTTTGGCCTGTGTGAGTGAGTAAGGTATGTGTAAGGTTTTGTTTCTGCCCTGAATGTCTAATTTTATAAGAAATGTGGTATGAATATATTAAATGAATAAAACGTGTTTACGTCGGGTGTGTTTTTGAGAGAGTCTTGATCATGTGGGTTTTTACTGAAACTGCTCAAGCTTTAAAGGAACACTAGGTAGGGCTTTAGTCTTTGCTCCTGGGCTCCCCCTACAGTTGTGGAATAACTCACTTTTACAGCTCTGACCTGAAATGTAGAGAGTGTGGGATGGGTTTTCTATTTCAATAGTGCAGTTTTGACTAGAGGCTCTTCCTGTTACAGGTCAATGACATCACAATGGTTTATGCTGTGATTAAGGTATGAATATTACATGGTTTTCCTTTTAAGGATGAGGTCTAACGCAGCACATGTTTCTATGGAATGCGGTGTTCAGCTGGCGTGTACAAACCTGACTTTCTATGGTGTTTCCAGTTCTCAGTTGGTGACAGTTGTCATTACACACCTGAATCCCAGCGGTCTGCTGCAAACACAAACAATCCAAGCCTCGTTCCTAATGAATTGGGCATGTCTTAGCCACTTATGTAACAGCTTGAAGCCTTCTCACTCTTGTACTAGCGTCTCATGGCCAGCCTTCATTTTGACACTAGGTTCTGCAATGAACTCTTCAAGCTTTGTTAATCTCTCATCTCATCTACTTTTGTCAAATTGTGCACAGCCAGGGACTTAGCTGTTCATTAACAGGACCAGCCTGGTTCACTCCACACCTGAGCCTTTCTCCTGGTACTTCCCCATAGCAACAGTTGGTTCTCTCAGATGTGGCCAATCAGATTTTCACCCGATGGCGGTAAACAGAAGTGTAGGAAAAGCCCTTAGGATTCACAAACAAGCCCCAGTGAATCCTCGGATCTCGCTTAGAAAGTGGAACCTGATACTCGCTTCATCTCGACTGCAGCATGACCTCAAACAGTCCATAAAGTTTGTCCCACCATCTGTCCACTCCATTGAACTAGGGCATTATGTTCCAATCAACTCAGGCCAGCCGCTCAAAACAGATCACTTGTCTAGAGCGTAATTACAGTTCTGTTAATAGTTCTACACCAATGTCACATGACACTTAATGTAATTTCTGGTCAGAACAGCTATTTTATTCAAATTTGAAAAACATAAAAAATGACATATGAACTGCACTGGCCCTGGTCCCTTCAGAGAGAAAGAAAGAGAAGAAAAAAATGGCATTTTTCATTTGTTCTGAAAAGAAAATAGATGTAAAATGGCAGGTATTAACCAAGAACCTAAAAAATAAGTGCTGTGTTTATAACGAAGGCTGTCTCTGACCCTGACACAGTGATGATGGGTATTTTATTATTTTTCAATTCAGAATCAGTCAGGTTTCTTTAATGATGAAGCTAAATATTGTTTATTAATTCAGTTTACACTTGACACCCTGTAAATAAGTGCACGTATTTAGAAGTAGTGTTTATTTTACACTGAGCTATTTTTTAACACTGAGAACTGTGCCAGCGTTCTTGTGTTTAAAACAGTACACTCAATCCCCCCCACAGAGAAACACACACCCGAGTGTAAACACATCTGTTGAAACGTGTGCCTGAATCACGTTGAGTCTCATGCACCCTGCAAAACAGCTTCTGAAACAGGGGTCTCAGTGAGTGATGCTGGAGCTTCCGTGTTTCTGATGAATTTAACTGCAACACTGCACTGAGAATGCTGCAAAGTTCAGGTTTATAGACGCACTTTTATGGATCTGACACTTT